>NW_028177082.1:20000-37487 GCF_964030765.1 Micromesistius poutassou
ATTTTTTTGTAATGGTTGGAAACACAATATATTGCTGGAATTTGGGCAGTACGTTAAACGGTAATGCTGTGTTTCAGTGATGCCGCTTAATAATAAGTAAACTTAAGTACCACTTTCCCCCGTTAGGAGTAGGGGAGGGTGGAGCCTGCCTCCCATCCTCCCGGCCTCTCCCAACCACCTCGTGTAGCGAGCAGGCCCACGTCGGCGAGCCTGCTCAACCACAGCAATGATTATTGCCGCTAAATTGTATGCTTTTAAACACAAACGAGCGCTTGAAAGCAACTGGTGTCACACCGCTGGGATGAGGGGGGGGGGGCTGGTCTGTGCGTCTCTTCACTGATATGAAGTACTGGGATGAGTTACCTCAGAGGGGGGAGGGGGGGGGGGGCTGGTCTGTGTGTCTCTTCACTGGGATGAGTTACCTCAGAGGGGGAGGGAGTCACTGGTCTGTGTGTCTCTTCACTGGGACAAGGTACTGGTATGAGTTACCTCAGAGGGGAGGGACTGGTCTGTGTGTCTCTTCACTGGGACGAGGTACCTCATGGTCTGTGTCTCTCTTCACTGGGACGAGGTACCTCATGGTCTGTGTCTCTTCACTGGGACGAGGTACCTCATGGTCTGTGTGTCTCTTCACTGGGACGAGGTACCTCATGGTCTGTGTGTCTCTTCACTGGGACGAGGTACCTCATGGTCTGTGTGTCTCTTCACTGGGACGAGGTACCTCATGGTCTGTGTCTCTCTTCACTGGGATGAGTTACCTGCCGTTATCTTTTCAAGGATGAGGCTTCAGTTGAGTTTACCGTTTATTCAAGTAAGATAGAAAGCCCAGTCTGGCCAGTGGCTACAGTAGGTCTGAGTATGTGCACAGGGAGATTCAAACCACTCGTCTAATGAGCCGCTCCAAGTGTCCACCGATCTAGGGTGTGTGTGCGTATTTTGGAGCTGTGTGGACTGAGAGTTGTCTGCCATATCCGGGGATATGATGACGATGATATCTTGGTGATGTTCTGCGTATTTTAGCTGGCCGTGCCTATGGTATCGTGAACTCCGGCCGTGTAACTGTTTGAACTTATGTTAAGCATGTCTCAGTAATCTATTTGGCCGTGTAACTGTTTGAACTTATGTTAAGCATGTCTCAGTAATCTATTTGGCCCGTTGTTTAAGGTCACACCAACTCTGTCAGTGCATAGTAAATGTGTGTGGGATATCTACACACACATTTAAGTATAATATCATTAACATTGATGCATAATAACATTTTAACAAATTGCCTTTTCTCAAGAAAAAGCAAATTTGAGTTAAAATGTGAAAGAAAGAAATGTATGGTGGCCCACATGCATCGTGTAATCACCGCTTGTTAAGACAGGAGTCAAACTGCAATTAACCCACGCAGTTTGGCATCAGCACCGGGGTCCTCTTTAATGTGCCCGGCTCATGGGCACAGCTTCTGATCTCGGCATTCGGCCACACATGTCGCTCTATTCGTTCAGCGAATCCTATAAATCTGGTAGTTTATAGGATTTAAACGCTTCAATCCACTTGTGGACATGAGCGCAACATGTTAGACAACAAACATCACGCTAAAAACCTGGATTACTCCATTTCTAAAATACTATAGAGCTAAGCACTAACTAGTTAATTAATTGGTAGGGGTTAACCTAACAATTTTTAGTGCTTGGCACTTGGTTCTATGAACATCCTTACTGTACCGACAGCGATATATTGTTCTTTCTTCTGACAAAGCATCTGCTAAATGCCCTGAATGTAAATGTAAATGTAGAGCAGAATATAAATAAAAACACAATTTAGCACATAACCCCTTTTGGACTTTTTGATATTGATTGGAATAAAATGTCTCTGATTATAAATTCTCTTAAAACACATAGGCCGTGTCCCAATTCAGGGGCTGCATCCTTCAAAGGACGCATTTGAAGACCGTATACGTCACAGCGGCGCGTCAATGCTGTCCGATTTCGAAGGGTCCTTCGAATGTGGCCGAGATATGCAGCCTTCGTTTCCCGGATTTGAAGGACCCATCCTCTATGGACCCATCGGATGGATCCTTCACGGCCCAATGTATCCCAAGATTCATTGCATGTTGGATTTTTTTGGCGCGGAGAGAGTGGAAGCTAGCCTGGCTCCGCCCGCCCACCTACTTCCGCCCAAATTTCATTTTCCCTTCAGTAGTCAGTCTGGGGCTGGGGCTTGTTAGTGGGATTTTGCCCGAACAAATTTCTGTGTGACCAATCAGCGAACAGAGGAAGTGGCTGAGAACGATGACGTCGAAGTAGCGACGTATTGTCAATGACAAGACCCAGCCTCGACAGTTGACTGCAAACATTATCTCTGTCCTTACTATCGAATATTAATGTAGAATTTGTAATTGTTCCTTGAACTCTAAAATTAGATGAACAAAACCTGCAGCTATCGTTGACAGACATCTTCACGCTTCATCTTGTTTTGTTTGTGTACACAGCCTGCGCATGCGCGCAACGTAGTTTCCGGCCGGTCCCGGCGCATGACATACGTCACGACCAAACGCTATTGCAATTGGTTATGGCAGATCCAGAGTGGCACTGGGCAGATCCAATAGTTTTAAACTTCAACAGACACCCGCCTCCAAGTGAGTGAACGTTTGCCGTTACAGCAGTTCCAGACCTTCTGTACAAATGAAATGAAGTACGATGGTCTGGTAGCACCAGGCTAAGTGGAAGCGGCAGCTGCAGCGAATACATATTTAATGACAAAACATGTAAAAACATTTTTTTAATATAAAAGTAAGGTTGGGACCATTTTAAATATGTAACTTTATTGTCAAAGTTCAATGTCATGAACGCTAGACATATAACGTTAAACTAATTACGTTAAGCCAACGTCCTCTCTTCCTCTTCACCCGGCGGTGAATCTTCTCCCACTCCTCCAATAAAAGATAAAACATAACAAATAAAATTATGATTTCTGGCTCCATATTTCTCCTCCGCTGTCCGGTTTTAACCGCAGCTGTCAGGGTTGCTAGGAGACAGGAGCGGAACGTGGTCACGCAAGGTAAAGGACGTTACGGTTACGCAATCCGGAAATGCTCCGTAGGCTAGACCGTCCCATTCCACAACGCTTGTTCGGCCTTCGATGCGGCCTTCGCGGCCTTCGAAGGCTGCATCCTTCGAAGGATGCGTCCTTCGAAGTATGCAGCCCCTGAATTGGGACACGGCCATAGTTTTTTGTCTTGTTGCCATTCTTCACACCGTAGTGTACATTAGGGGTCGCTCTGGGGCCTCCTCCACGACCACATTAATCCGGACACCAGTACTCTCATGTCACACCTTGCACTGAGCCACACTAAGAATGTCTTAACCATGTTCTGACCGTTCAGTGCCCCTGAACACAGATGGCTAGCCATTTCCTGTTGTAAAAGCAAAAGCACATCATGAGATAAAAACCAGTCTTCCGTCGTCTCTTCATCGATAACACTGGTGTGTCTGTGTTGTCCAAAGGGCTGGCTCGTTGATAACCCCATGATGGACCAGTGACGCAAACCCCAGTGTCGTCCATCATGGTCCATCACATCTCCCGTGAATTACTCCCAACACATTGGAGCCTGACATTAATTACCTCCTCAAAACGCTGCCAAACACCAGTCAGTCTCGGCGAGCGTGAAAAATGTCATCCTATTGATGCGGCGAAGGCACACATCCATCACGGAGATCAACGTTTTACAACCACGGAAAATAATGTCTGTCAGAAGCCAGTAAAACACAAGAGGACAAGAAAGGGTGTTTTCATTGGTGCTTTGGGTGTCAGATGAAAGCCGTCTCTCCTCTCCGAGCTGAGGCACACAGACGGCTGGTGTCAAGTACACACTGCACCACTGAACAAGAGACTTTTTGACAGAATCTTTAATGCGGTGTCCCAGGGGGGCGATCCGTCCATCTGTGCGGATCTGGATTAGCACAGAGAGGAGGATGGCGGTGAGGAGAGGCGGGGGGGGGCGGCGTGGCAGTGGATCACAGAGCAGAGAACATTGCACTAGCAGGCTTTGTAGCGCTGCTAGTTCCCCGTGTTCTGATTAGATCTGACTGGGGCCGTCGCCCGCCGGTGCTGGCAGGACCCTGATGCCCAGCAGATGTTAAACATCACTTCTCTTATATCAAACATCTGATAAAAGGACTTTGATGTCACACTTTTGATTCAAGCACAGGTATTTTTATTCACGTTTGGCAAAAGAAACAGCGATACAAATGACACACAACCATGATTTGACTTTTTTAAAGATGTAACTATTAACTCTGTCTTAATTTAAGTATGTACAGTTCAGCGCCCAGCTCTGAATAGATTGCAGCACATTCATTTGCAGCGAAACTTTGGAAAGGAAAATCACCCTGAGATTGGAAGCGAGGAGTGCATGTTGATGATCTTCTGTTTGGTCCTTCATTCGTTCTCTTCCTGAAGCAACGGCTGTGAAACGAGGAGCAGAATTCATAACAGGTCCCCTTCCATAACTCACCAGGTTAAACTACCCCATAAAACCGATAAATCGTAGCTGTGAAGCGCATATTGATTGCAGAGATGCCCTCACCCGGTACGCCATGTCCTGACCGCTGGGCTCCGGCCTCTCCCAGTTGCGATTGGACAGAATCCTCAGGACCACCAGTCCGAACACGACGATCAGAGCTCCGAGGGAGTTGGCGAACACCGCCTCCGGTGGCAGGGCGCTGTACGGCTGCGTCCCGTTCGCCGTCCCTTTGCTTTCAGTTGGGAAAGACGAGGAGGAATGATGAGAAAATACACAATGGTAGTTTGTCCATGTTAATTATTGATGACTGATGATGATGATGTCTAATGTAATCATGTTGAATTAATATATTAATATTGTTCTACATATCAGTTTAATATCATTATATAATTTATTTGCATTTTGCACATGATTTATGTATTTTTATCATAATGTCTTTGAATCAAGAAATGATTAATCATAATATAAATCCAGCCCCTTTTCCCCGTAACAGACCCTTTAAGACTTTAAAGGGTCTGTATTTGAAGACTTTTAAGGGTCTGTTACGGGGGAAAAGAGGCTGCATTAGTCGACGTATAGACGTCCTCATAGAGAGCTCTTCAGCCACGAGCTGACAGGTACTCAACAGAGCGAAGATGAGCTTCTCGTTGATGCCGGAGACGCAGGCGGCGATGCTGAGGGTGAGGATGGAGGCGCCCAGCCACACGTGGAGCGGCTTGAGGAGGACACGCAGCGCCACCGGGGAGCAGGGCAGCAGGAAGCCCCCCACACCCACTGCCCACTGGAGGGGGGGGGGGGGGGGGGGGGGGGGGGGGGGAGACAACAGACAGACATACAGGGATTGTAGAGGTAGGCAGACAACACAGACCAACACATACCAACAGAATGGACAGACAGATAGATGGATAGACAGACAGATATAAATACATTTAGATTTACATTTACAAGTACATTTGTCAGAAGAAAGAGAAACTATATGGCTGTCGGTACAGTAAAGATGTTCATAGAAACATGTGTGCCAAGCACTAAAAAAATGTAGGTTAACCCCTTCCCTGTATACAACAAGGATAGCTAGGATAAGATGCTACACAATGCCAAGTACTATTTTATAGTGCAAGGTTGTAACACACAATAAGTGCGTACATATGGGCCGTGTCTCAATACCAAGTACGCAAACTAAGGACTCGCGGACTAGGAAGTGCGTACTTGGCAAGTCTGGACTTCCAAGTACAGACTTCTGAGGACGTGAGTACGCACCTGCAATTGGAACAGCAGCGGACTCGATGGCGTCACCAACTCAGCTGTTAACTGTGCTTTACGGCCTCATGTAGGCATATACTACTGAACAATATAAACAAATGATATAAAACTAAAGCCCAGCCTCTTTCATTTTAAAATAGTATGTTAATATTTTGAATTAATATAAATGAAAAGATATGATTGTCATGTGTATAAGCTATACACACAACTTTTTATATGTAGGGTACAGGTGCGCGTGCCTAACTGTCTATGTAGTTGGAGAGTAGGCTATTGATATAATTACGAATGAGCGAGAAATTACACAGATTAGAATAGAAACACACACACGATCGGATGGATCCGACAGGGATTTTCGTTGCTGTTGCGATGGGTTTCCTCTATCAGCAACTTATACAATATAAAAAAGTTATATAAAACAAAACCCCAGCCTCTTTCATTTTAAAATAGTATGTCAATATTTTGAATGAATAGGCCTACATTTTTGTTATATATGTAAAATGTTCCTATATATAGCCTATTATTATAGCTTACATACTAATATTTTAAAACATGGGAATGCGAAATGCATCCTGGGATATTTAACTGTCCCAAGTCCACACAAGTCACCTCCGATGCATCCTCGGTGGAACGGCCAGTTTAAGAACACATCGAGAACACTTCCGGGTTTTACGACTGTACTTGACTTGATGCGTACTTTGAATTGGAACAGTACTTGGGCTACGACGACGTTTCACGAGAACACAAGTACAGACAAGAACGCAAATTGAGAAACGGCCATGAAGTCTCCCCCAAACCTTCCCCACGCAGGGGGACCCACCTGGCCGGCGAACAGTGCCACGCTGCAGACGCCCACCCAGCTGTGGAGCGAGTAGAGGGGGGGGATGTGGTTGGTGGCGTGGTTCTGGAACACGGCACACAGCCCCACAACGGACAGGACCAGCGCCAGCAGCATCAGGCCCGCGTGGGCCAGCTTCCAGGGCAGCTTGTCCCCCCCCCAGGTCAGGGGCACGCGGTATAGCACCGCCCCTGAGGACAGAAGAATCATCCTTATGACTCGGTTCCAGTAGAGAGCATGAATGTTCTGCAGACAGGATATATGTGCTGTCTGCAGAACATTCATGAACCCTCCTGGAACACAGTCAGGTGGAGTCGTTCTCCGGACTCGGTTCCAGTAGGGCTCATGAACGTCCTGCAGAAGGAACAGTCGTTCTCCGGACTCGGTTCCAGTAGGGCTCATGAACGTCCTGCAGACAGAACGGTCGTTCTCCAGACTCGGTTCCAGTAGGGCTCATGAACGTTCTGCAGACAGAACGGTCGTTCTCCTGACTGGAATGGAGTCAGCTTTACTTTCACTTGAGGGAGATTTCGTTGGTCGTTTTCTACACCTCAAAAGGTTTATTTATTTGTTGCTATTCGCAACGATGTCTAAGGACATCAACATGAAGAGGAGCCATCTCCTTTAATATTTTACTTTTGAAGTGACAGCTTTTTTATGTTGAGGAAGTATTTTTTAGCTGAGAACTAAAGTGGTATTTTTTTTTTTACCTGAGAACTTCTGTCATTTTTTTCCGCTGCAGATATTTCATGATTTCACATTTTTGATAACAATAAATTAATTAAAATGTTTGAAAAGTCTCATGGCCGTGAGCAAACTACTGCTCATCACTTATTGTGGGGCAGTTTGCATATGTTCCCTGGACAGTTGATATTAGGGTCAGCAGTTGGTTAAATCATATGTGTGGAGGAAGACGCACCAGAACGATAGAAGCTGAACGTTTAGACAGGAGAAGACGGGGTCCCTCCTGAAAGGTGTCTGGATCCCCTGTGACATATTTCAATGCTGACCTACTGCTTGTCAGGGAATCACGCGGGGTAGCAGCAAACACTGGTTTATGAATAACTTTCATCACCATTTTCAACCAATCAGAAACACTGAATTGTGTAATAACTCGTGACTCACTCAGCTGATGTTTGTTTTCACCTCAACAGGCAGGTGACATCACAACAACATTGGTTTAGTTCAACCTCTGGATTTTACATTTCAGATTTACATGTCATTTTGCATTCAACACAAAATAACACGACAAGCATCATTGACGACTTCACCGCTAAAGTACACTTTGGAAGACTTATGGACATTTTGTTCTTAGATATATGTGATTAATGAGCGAGTGGGGCATAGGTGCCTTGCTCAGGGATGCCTACCCTACAGGAACACTGTGGAAAGGCGATGTTTGAGCTGGGAGTCGAACCCTCACCGTACTCACCGAAACCGTACACCACCACCAGACCGGACACCATCAGCACCGGGTGCCAGTTGAACTTCAGGCCCGAGTCGTCCCAGGCGAACCCGCCGTGCCATTGGCTGTTCCACACGCATACGCCCGCCACACAGGCCACGCCCAGACACGCACACAGCAGGAGGCACAGGTAGAGGGGGACGGATGACCTCATAGCGACCTGGGAGGGGGGACACATCCAAAAGGTATGCAGATGATGTGATGATCCCTCAGGTGGGGAGACAAAGGTGTGCGTCTGACTCTTACTAGGATTTTGTGTGTTTTGTGTATATGGTGTTACAGTAGTTGTTGGTGAGGATTGTGTGTTGTGGTTGGGGTTTCAGGTGAAACTAGTTCCAGCACAATTACAGAGCCTATTTTCTATTGGACAATGTGTCCAGAGAAGGCGGAGCATCCATATTTTATGCTGAGTTTATTTTATTTTTATTATGAGTCAAAATGGCTGCTGGGGTGACAGAGAGAGAGAATAAGAGACATAGAAACTGACAGGCAGAACTGTAGTCAAAGTAGCACTAATGCTAATAACCTGAATTGGGATTTTTGCTATAGGTATATTTGTTTTCTTTTGTATGGGTGAAAGTACTTTTTGACCAATTTATTTTTGATATTTGTTGATTATATTGTAAATTGATTTTATTTATTTTATTTTTATTTGTTTAAACTCGAAAATTCAAATCAACGCCCACTGTGGCTTTTGAAACTCCTCTCCGGGTTATTTGTGTGCCTATCACCCCCTTCTCCACGTCGTCATCACACATCCTCACACGAGCATTTTCATATAATTATGTTTTGAAATGGAAATTATGTCATGGAAGCATTAATTGCTGAAAACTGGCTGAGATGCAACATTGAAAGATTGCACATGAGTATACATTTTATTTCCTACACAACCCTGCTCTATACTAGACAATACTAAAGCCGTCAATGTAAAGATTCATTGTCAATGACAATTAGTAAATGTTAATAAGTGAGGCAAGGAGTTATTTAATTAAGTTATTAAGTAATTGCCATTAAATATATATTTACATATACATATAAAAGGTAAGCAAACTACAGTCAAACTTTAGCCCATAATGTAAAATATTGAACTTAATAATAACTTGGTCGTTATCTTTGTCTTTTACTTTCAATTAAATATCCAGTGAGTCACTTACTTCTTTAGGTTCCCTTCCACTTCAGCCAATGTCACGCTCACAACATATAACAGAACAATCTAAAAACCCAACCCTACCCTAAGAGCAGGTGATGTGGTGTGGCCCGGTGGTGTCTGGTACTCACAGCGTGGATCGATTTCACTTCTGTATTGCGTTCAGCGGTCTCACTTCTCCATTGGTGTGTGAGCAGCTGGAGGCGCTGCAGGGGAAAGTCGGAGCCCAGCGGGGGGCCGGCGGAGGAACCACCTGCTGCGTCTGCTGCACCCAGGGGACCTCTGAGGAGACGCAACACGTATATTAGATAAATTATATTAGATTAACGGTCATCAACATGCTAGAAGTATTTTAAAAAAATATGAAATGACATTTTAAAAAGTATACTTTTTTTAATATCGAGGGACAGGTTTGGCAGGTATTCTAACCTGTTGTAATTATTACCCTAACGTTACGTCACGTTGTTGTCGTCGTAACTTTACAAAGTCGGGAAGTGTCGATGCAGGGTAGGCCTACCTCATTCAGAAGATCCCGAAGCCTGAAAAGGGTCAAACAAAACAGTCATCTGTTCATCCGTGTGACTTTTACAACTTTTACAAAACAGTGAACCGAGAATAGTGTTTACCCCCAGACTTCCGGAGTCTGGGATATGTAGTCCTGGTAATGCCCTTGTGTAGTTCAGCAGAGACTTCCCCGTTCTGGGATATGTAGTCCTGGTAATGCCCTCGTGTAGTTCACACCTGGAGCCCTCGCGGGTCGCAACCATGGACCTATAAAGAACTCGCAACTGTGTTTGGATCAGGGATTTAAACCAACGTGATTGGATAATCTCCGGCTATCCCCTCATTAATATTCACGAGTCTTCCGGATTCCGCCTACGAATAACCCATTCGGAGTCCCGGTACCGCCCTCACCTGGGGTCCTCTGCGCAATCGCACGTCACACTCGTTCAAGTCTGTCCAAGTTGTACATTCCTAATCCGAAAATGAATAAAATCCTAACCAAAGTTTATTTTTATTCAACTTAATGTTGTGTCTTGGGGTTGATGTCATGTAATTTAACCTGTGTTCTGTCCACCGGCTCCCCCCTCAGACAGAAGTGGTAACGTTAGAAGAAGGCGTTCACTTGAACCTTCATTTATTTTTGAACTGGGTTTTATTCCCATGAATGCTCTTGATCTGGCTACAATGACCTAATGGTTTCCCCCTAAGGACGATGGTGATTATATAATATGAAAATATTTCTAAATGTAATTGTGGCGGGACTCTGTATAAAACTCAATATAAACGGGGGAGATAACTAAAGAGGGACCGACAACGCCACCTGGGGAATTGCACCCCAGGAAATAAAGAACAAAGAAAATTAAACTATTACCTTACAGAAATTATAAGGACACAGGTTCGAAAATCTAAAAGAGGCAGAGACAATATATATATTAAATGTTTATTTTAATACAATAATGATAAAAACTAAATAAAGAAAACTGGAGTAAAACCAAACCAAACAACAAAACAAAGGTTATGTAAACCAACAACCCAATTGTCAAAACAATGAAACAGAAAAGGGGAAATAACACAAAAGCAAACTTAACCAAAGCAAATAAAATAAAATATCAAAACAGAGCCAAAACCAAACCAAAACAGAACAAAACCAAAACTAAAACAGAACAAAACTAAAACAGAACAGCAGCAGGGGATCCACCTTGGTAGGCAACCAGCAGAGGTTGAGTTCAGCCATCTTGGCCCTTTTATAGTGCACCTGGGTGCAGGGGGAGGAGCTAGGAAAGGCTGCGTTCGCAACCCCTACTGAGGATCACTACAATCTACCCCCTTGGTTTTTTAATCGTCGGCCCGACGATTAACATTTACTGCCATGGCCTAAACACAGCACAGCCACTAAGCACAGACACCAGAGAGTTAGTAGAAACCATCTGGACTAGGAACCCTCTGGACTAGGAACCCATGTGCACTAGTAGGAACCATGTGGACTAGGAACCATGTGCACTAGTAGGAACCATGTGGACTAGGAACCATGTGCACTAGTAGGAACCCTCTGGACTAGGAACCATGTGCACTAGTAGGAACCCATGTAGACTAGGAACCCATGTAGACTAGGAACCCATGTAGACTAGGAACCCATGTAGACTAGGAACCCATGTAGACTAGGAACCCATGTAGACTAGGAACCCATGTGGACTAGGAACCATCTGGACTAGGAACCCTCTGGACTAGGAACCCATGTGGACTAGGAACCCTCTGGACTAGGAACCACGTGCACTAGTAGGAACCATCTGGACTAGGAACCCATGTGGACTAGGAACCATGTAGACTGGGGGTCCAGGTCAGAAACCAAGTGAATGCTTGGTCTACATGAGGGCCAATGACTGCCCTGGTTGGATGCCACCACTAAACAACAGAATGCATCTGGGGTGCTGCGGACGCTGGTCGCCCTGCTCATAGGGCTGGACACCCAGGTGTTCATAGATGAAGGGTACTTGGTCTACTGGAGACAGGTGACGAGCTCGTACACAGGCGTGGACCTCCTCAATCCACCCCCCAATGCTCAGTCCCGTCCCGCCCCGAAACAGCGGGCACCTCCGGTCTCTGAGGAAATGAACCAGTCTCTCAGTCACTGCAACAGGAGCTGAAGAGAGTCCAGGAGCCGATGAAACTGCTGATGAGGTGTTGGGCCAAGGCCGGCCAGCCCCTTGCTCCAGACACATCCGCTGACTCTCAGCTCGCAGCTGAGTGGTCAGGTCTCTTAATTGTGCGACCTCCTCCTCCATGAGGAAACAAAACCGAAGAGGTGAAAGAAACTGTCCATGCCAGGAACTGCCCGGCACCTGCTGCTGTTCTGTAGAAAAAATAAAATAAACCCTAACAAGCTATATACAAATCAATTGTGTTGTGGGAAAAAAAAAGAAAACTACAAGTCTCTGCCTCAAAGAAATCCTGCCGACAACGCCAAAATGTGGCGGGACTCTGTATAAAACTCAATATAAACGGGGGAGATAACTAAAGAGGGACCGACAACGCCACCTGGGGAATTGCACCCCAGGAAATAAAGAACAAAGAAAATTAAACTATTACCTTACAGAAATTATAAGGACACAGGTTCGAAAATCTAAAAGAGGCAGAGACAATATATATATTAAATGTTTATTTTAATACAATAATGATAAAAACTAAATAAAGAAAACTGGAGTAAAACCAAACCAAACCAAACAACAAAACAAAAGTTATGTAAACCAACAACCCAATTGTCAAAAACAATGAAACTGAAAAGGGGAAATAACACAAAAGCAAACTTAACCAAAGCAAACAAAATAAAATATCAAAACAGAGCCAAAAAAACCCCAAAACAGAACAAAACTAAAACAGAACAAAACTAAAACAGAATAGCAGCAGGGGATCCACCTTGGTAGGCAACCAGCAGAGGTTGAGTTCAGCCATCTTGGCCATTTTATAGTGCACCTGGGTGCAGGGGGAGGAGCTAGGAAAGGCTGCGTTCGCAACCCCTACCGAGGATCACTACATAATGTTTATAAAGGCCATCTTTCTATTGCAAATCTTTTTCCAACACATTTTATTTCTTAACATCCAAATTGCAATCGTTACAGTAACAGTTATGTAGGCTAACATTTCATTGTACGCATTTTTCCCCTTATGTACAATTGCAGGCTATTACAACATGTAGAATAATCAAATTAGGATAGTTTTTCACCTGTCAACCCTATAGCTTTACCTGCTGTACATAAAAAAAAACGCCTATACTCATCAACTGTTCAGCAATATCTACTAACATAAGATCTATTAACAACTAGTCCGTTCTGATGACTCTCATAAATCACTTTTCCCCGTAGAGAATATCAGTGGCACAGCTTGCCGCCAGATGTTACACCTTATCATTGGCGTCATTAATCAGGGGGCTATTTCAGGACAAAATATCACAATTACGTTCCGGAATCACCCGGGATATGACTGATCATTTGCTGTTCAACGGCACATGCTGCGTTTATTGCCACAGTTCAGATTAATTAGTAGGGCGCCTAAGAAAGTCAAGTAGCCCCTTTTCAATGGCACACACACACACACCATCCGGAGTTGTGGATCGCCCTCTGCATGCCTTCGTCTTCATCCATGTTCCTCTCAGAGGACGGGAATCTGTATTCGCTGACACACTTGGTGTAGAGCAGGCCTAGAAAGTGTTTGCGTCCTCGATTTGCCACGAGTAGCAGAACCATGACGAGTTTGGTTTATTTTCTGAGTTTATTTAACAGGACGGCAGTTTGGCCAGAGAGATAGCTAATCTGAATCTGTGGTCCCTGGGCAGAAAAACATTTAAAAGCAATGCAATTAGCAACGACAACCCGCGTCTACATCCCATGGCGGTTGCTCAAGGTGTCCACCGCCTCAGCGCGGAGGGGAGAATCGACCGTATTTAAATTAGGAACACCCTTCCCTCTCCATCACTCAATCACCATCTCCCCCCGAGCCCCTTCAGCGATCCTACGCCCGTCCCTCCAAGGGGAGGGTGTTACTATGGCCCGTCTGGTAGAGTGGATTCAAGTCCATCATACACCCTGATAAATGAAATTATAAATAATAAATAAAATGCATTTATGCAGCGCTTTTCTAACCAGTGGCCACTCAAAGCGCTGTACAATGTTGCCTAACATTCACCCATTCATACACAGAATCACACACCAACGGCGGTGTCAGCCATGCAAGGAGACAGCCAGCTCGTCAGGAGCAGTTAGGGTGAGGTCTCTTGCTCAGGGACACCTCGACATTCAGCTAGGAGGAGCCGGGGATCAAACTAGCAACCTTCCGTTTACCGGCCAACCCGCTCTACCTCCTGAGCGACATTCCGTCCTCTGATGCTTTGGGAACGACTGTGTGTAGCCCCACTCCACGTCTCTGTCACAGAAATAGAAATAGCCCGCGGGTTCTAGGGCTCTATGGTGGGCATTGATCCTGGGGGACAGTATAGATATGGTAGTCTTTATTCTACAGCTGGGGCCGGGCCAAGGAAACATCTAAACGTTTCCTGTGCTCGTCATCATAAGTTAAACAGCACAGTACAGGACAACAGTAACTCTTAATTACTGCTGTGACTTCTGGTCTCTTTGGACGAGGTTGATGTAACCCTTAGGATGTTTTAGAGGAATTCTGATCCCCAATCCATGGATGTGTTCTATTTGGTCATTAAGCTGTTTCTTTCCCGAGTGTCTTGCAGTGAGTTCAGTTTCAGGTCATGATGGAGGTAGGGGTTTGGCTTGCAGTGAGTTCAGGTCATCATGGAGGAAAGGGTTTGGCTTACAGTGATCCAAAAGCCCAACACAAAAGTATCACAAACCTGCATTCAATTAAAACAAAATGTAGACCGATGTTAGGTACTCCTGCTTCGGTTTAGACCGTTTTATTCAAAGGGACTTCCGTTCTTAAGTTTGAGCACGCTTTTCAGAATGAAAGGACAATGGCACTACACTGACATGGCATTAAAATAATTCTGTAGAACATTTACTAAGAAGGGAAGCTGTCTAAAGCCAGGGGCCAGGGTTCAAAGGCCAGACAGCGCTCTGTAGAGTTCACAACACGGTAACAACGGTTCTACATGGGCAGTGATTTAACACAAGTCGGTTCAATGTCAAAGGACCATGCAGCCGCCCTCAACAATAATGTGACATACAAGACCGCTGAACAAAATTTTATTCAAGTTGTTATCCAACAACATTTGATTTGAGTAAAAAACAACAGCACGTGTTTAGTGACATAAATAAGAAAACTGGAAAAGAGTGTTTGTCAAAAGGGGGTGTTTCCACCACAGGGTAGTGAATGCAAAGTTGTAACATTGACCGTAGAGGGATGTGCTCATTGCACATCTGTCTTACGGAGCTTGCGTTTGAACATTTCCATTTCTTCATGTAAGGTTGACATGTAGAAATGTTTATTCATTCCACAAGGTGCCTTTGTTCATTTTCAGCGATAAAAATCTAACCAAGAATGAAATTGCAGTGAATAGGTATGAACACAGTATGAACTCAAACATGAGCCAAATTGTACCAAATTCATCTCAAATTAATACTCATTACGTGTAAAAAAGTATAAATAAGGCTACAACAACGAGGACAAGGCATATCCCAGAGCTGTATTCAATAGATTCTGCACAAAACATTGCAAAAATAAATATTTCGAAACATTTGATCACTGTTGCCCTATATAAATACACAGTGTGAAATAAGTACAATAAATATCAAATATTTAAATACATGAATTTGCATGAATGCATCCTCTTTTGAGGCAGGTGAGGTCATAAAGTTTCCTGAGGAAACCAATGTCACCTCACATTGCTCGTCTTGTTCACCCACGCTCTGGGACCCCTCGTTGGGCTATCCCAGAGTCGTCATTCAAGGGCTCAAGACTCTATTCTGCGTAGACTTGGCCTGATGGGTAAGTACCCATTAGAAGGCAGCACTACGTAAAGACCTTCGAGTTGAAGTACCATATGAACTCAAACTCACACCCTTAGCCATGTGTAGGCTTTAAAAGTGCTTAGAAAGGCAGATTTATTTTTGATATACATCTAGAACTAGAGCTAGGTTTAGAGCTAACTAGAGGTCTGTTTTATATGGATACACAAAGCGTATCTATATAATAGATAGTATATCTGTTATTGAGTGAGCACTGTGGTGTGTGACTGTCGCACAGATCCAGTGCAGCACTCGGTGGCTATCCCTGAGGTCAGGGTAGTCTCGGTGTTCGGTCCATTTGTAGAACCTCGAACAGGCCTACAATCATAGAGCCTACATCAAAGAGTCAATACATGACCTAACACTTTTTTTGTTTCACAACATTGCTTCATTTTTCCTACATTACGCGGAAGATGAATAGCATTCACTACGGCCGATTGACACCACACACCTTGAAGGCTAGTAGGTTGCCACCGCGTGACCCTGAGAACCTTTTGACTCCATGTCACAAGTAAGTATAAGTTTTATGTCCACCACTGTTGGACAGTTTCGCAGTCCACCACTGCAAAACAGTGGTGGACACAGGAAAACGAGAAGCCCCATCACCCAGGGTTTGTTCCGGTGGACTTGGTCCCCTTGGAATTTCCCCCTCACCGCATTTATCCAGAAAGCCCAAGAAAGTACCCACCCAAGCAAGACCCCTCAGGTCTGATTCACTCATCGCTTTTGACTGAATGAGGTGGATGTGGTGTCACCCTTCTTTCATAGTGACCGTTAGCGATGGCCTTTTTAACGATTGAGTCTGCCGTCTGGTTCTGATCCAAGTCCCTGAGCTTCGCCAGGAGGTGGTGGAGGGTGGCTCCTTTGCCTTGCTTCTGCAGCCACACGCCGAGCAGCTCATAGACGCGGTCCTCGTTGTTTGCGTTGTTGATATCGTTGTCGTCCAGATCCAAACTCCGGAAGAACCTCTTGTGAATCTTGCAATCCACGTGAACGTGAAAAAACTCAAAGCAGTCCTTTAGAGACTTATCACCTGAACACAGAAGGGGAACATGTTGGATGTATTCAGTACCCAGTATAAAGTACAGCTGGATGTATTCAGTACCCAGTATAAAGTACAGCTGGATGTATTCAGTACCCAGTATAAAGTACAGCTGGATGTATTCAGTACTCAGTATAAAGTATAGCTGGATGTATTCAGTACCCAGTATAAAGTACAGCTGGATGTATTCAGTACCCAGTATAAAGTCTAGCTGGATGTATTCAGAACCCAGAGAAAATAAAGATCTTACCATTTAAAGGATCTAGCAGTTTATCGTCATCATTCTAGAATAAAAAGACAAGGTAAACACAAATCAGAACAGTCCTTGCTTTTGTCCCATGATCACACAGCTAGCTTCTCCCCGACTCAGTCACCAATCACCCTCTGTAGTCTAAAAATACTTCTGTGTCAAACGGCCAACTGAATTCATGACTTTAGGCGGACCCACTCAGATTCCCTGGAAAAACCATTGATGCAAGCACCGGCTTGGAGACCCATGTTGGCTGTTTGACGCAGATGTATATTTTGGCCTTGAGCCTTCGCCATCAATTAGCCCTTCTTCAAAACCATTACTCCCCGGCTTCAATGAACCCCATTAGCCAAACAACTACAGCAAAACAGGAAACAAACCATCCACAAGCCACAACTCTGTAGCATATAGGAATTTCATACATGCAATAGACGACCCTCCACCACATACACAAGATTTGAATCAAAGCTCAGACCACATGTGCCTTAGGCCATGTGGTAGCAAG
>NW_028177081.1:0-3000 GCF_964030765.1 Micromesistius poutassou
GATAGCTATTTCATCCATCCTGCATCTTAATTGACTTGCAATAAATTGCTAAAAGTTTATTCCACTGTTGAGCGGTGAAATAAATAATTAACCCTGCGAAAAGGTCAGGCAACTGAAATTAGAGCCTGGTTGTCTTCTTGCTTTTTTCCCCGCCTAACAAGATAGAACCGTGGCCTGGCGAGCTGACCGCCTGACATTCTCCCGGATGATTTCTTCTGATGCATTTTCCACATAAAAATAACAGACTATAAACATCATCTCTTTAGGAGGAGAAGAAGCAGCCTTCATTGAGTTTGCAGATTTACCGTCCAGAGATTCTGACAGTGAGCAGCGCCGCGATAGCGATGGCATGGCGGATTACACAGTTGACGACCGTGATGCTATCGGGTTTAATATCCGTCGCCCGGTTGATGCTAATGAGGATGTGTGATATTAATGAGGGTGTTCTTAATGAAGAGAAGGAGGGAGATGGAAGGCTCTCTCAATGACAGTGGGGGAGATTGTTAATTGCTGATGCTGGGTGGCAAGACGCGTTTGCCTGACGCCTGGGTGGTTGCAGGTTCGCTTCTTCCTCCGCAAGTTCCTCCGGCTCCAGGAGTGAAAAGGCATCCGTGAGGGAGAGACGTAGCCCGTGGCTACAAAATGGCTGTCAACTCTGAATGCAGTTTGTAAGCAGTAACGGTTAACAAATGGAGGATGATGACATTGATTTAGAGAGATAATGAGGATTTTATGAATGTGGGATTGTCAAGGGAATAGTGGATTCGATGACAGATGAAAATGATTACTTGAATAATGGTGTGACATGGATTGTGGTCATTGTAGTTGTAACAAACAAATATTCGAGGACAGTGTGGTGGTGTGATAAATAATTACATTGACACTAACAGCCTCCCAAACAAAAATGGCTATTGATCGCCACTGACGCAAAGAGAAACACTGGGGCTCTACTTAGCAAAATGCCATAATCATGTTGTCCCATTAAAGCTAAAATATACAGATACAAAAGCTTTGTCCTTGAACGCAGAACCCTGTCGATTTTCCCACAGAGCTTGATAATGAACACACATTTATAGTCCGACTGTCCACGCTGCGACCCTTGCTCCCTCATTTACGTACATTATTAGGCCTGAGTGTATGTGTGTGGGTTAGTGTGTAAGTCTAGTGTGTTCGCATGCTTACAAGGGAGGCAAGAAATACCCCAAGTACATAGTCCAGATCTCAAGGAGTACCTGAGACAAGTACTTGTTTTGTATACATTAATTTTTTTTTTTTTTTTTTTTGGGGGGGGGGTGCGCACATACGTGGACACAAGACATTCGACATATGTGCACATATCGAAAGTCTTCTATCTGTGTTAACCAAACAACAGAGCTCAGTTATTTTACCATTTTTAATGCTGTATAGCTAGCAGGATAAAACAGCCATTTTATGTAACGTCCATGGGTGAACTTCTGAAAGGTGACGTATCCAGTTAATTAAGCTAGACTATTGTTTAGGGCAGGGCAGCCAACTTAGTATTTTGCCAATTGTGTAGAAATAGTGACGAAAACAAACGATGGCTCTATAGAGGAGCGTTGCTGCCCTGCATTTTGGCCTGGGAAACACCATCTCCTGGGCAGGTATGCACCGCCAGACACACTGGAGCTGTGCTGGAAATCGTTCCAGTATTCACTCACTCACTATTCCCTGCATAGTGTTTATGATATAGTTCTTGTTTGTTCGTTCCCTATATAGTTCACTATATTATAGTGAATTCTTGTTAACCGTTACTGCTTGTTTGTTCGTTCCCTATATAGTTCACTATATTATAGTGAACTATATAAGAATATAAGAATATAAGAATATAAGAGTTCCCTATATAGTTCACTATATTATAGTGAACTATATAGGGAACGAACAACATAGTTCACTATATTATAGTGAACTATATAGGGAACGAACAAACAAGAATTCCCTATATAGTTCCCTATATAGTTCACTATATTATAGTGAACTATATAGGGAACGAACAAACAAGAATTCAGACACTACGCTGAACATTTCTAAACGTCACTTGCGTTAGTATATACACGACCGCATTGCATTGTGGTATACGGGAGTAACATGTAGGGAACATTGTATGTTCACTCAAATTTTGGGTATTTTATTGTCCACTATACAGTGAATGAAATTAACCACTGAGAATTCGAACACCACTACAAAATGGCGAGCACCCTATATAGTGCACTATATCTCTGATAGGGAACGATTTCAAACACTGCTTGGGACTCCAGTGAAGTGGACCGTGATGTTGTCTTTAGTTCAGTACACCACTTGAACTCTAACAAGGAAAGAGATCAGGAAACCACCCAATAAAGTTGTATTACTTTTATTTAGGACTTTATAAAGTAATACAAAAGCAGAGCTGGTCTGCCGAACACCTCTGCTTTTATATTACTTTCTTAATCATATATAAAAATAAGTCTTAACATTTATACGGCGACTTTCTGATCTGCTTTCTTGTTATAGTTGTGTTGTACTGTTGTACACGCATCACATTGTTAATTCAGAGCATTCAAACTGCATAAGCTGCTATTGAAATGTGTGATTTCTTTCAGCACTTTTTGCTGCTGTATATTTCATATTCAGTTTTGATGTGGGGAGTTTCCTGTCAAGCGGTTATTTTGTAAAGCTTGTCGAACCCATGGGGAACTCTGCCTACTTTGGTCATGCATCACGCCTCAACAACAACTCCGCGCAACGCTGTCTGTCTTTTTACTATTTAAGGATATATCCTGCTCCAAAACTTGGCCCAAATACACATATTTGACAAAATGACTACAAAGAGACGTTCGATTACAACATTTTGTAATCGTTAATGATTCGGTTGACTAGTAGTACTCGTCTGCTGGAGTACACGTTTGTGCTAATCCCGGCACATTGGTTCCGTGTAATGGCTTGTTTTGCAATGCAATCTTCAAAAAACAACCCGTGTTGAAAAACTCTACAATTATGTTG
>NW_028177080.1:5000-10024 GCF_964030765.1 Micromesistius poutassou
TTGGACTCCATTGGCCGGCAGCGCGGACGAGACGTCTAGTGTTCTATATACATCTATGGATCCAACCCCGTAGCCATGGTGGGAGGTCTACGGTACATAGATGTAGGTGGCCCTCCAATACGCTTGTGTGGCTGGTGGTGAATGACCTCATACTTGGTTGCAATTTTTTTTTTTTTAAGGGCCAACAATTGACCCTTTAAATTGAATGCATTTGTGATGCCAACAATCGTGATTATCGTGTGGAAATTGCGCTCCGTCCTCACCTTCTAGAAACGTCTTGTAGTATTTGACAATGTTCGGATGAGCCATCTACAGAACGAGAACACAGAGAGCTTGCGTTCATTCGATTAACGAGGACACATTATTCACTACTGTTTTGTAGATTAACCCGACACTTTCAAAGGGATTTACATTGAATTGCTTTAAATATATATACGTTATGGATTCATTCATTCCTGCTTATTCATGAATGAGCAGGTAGCGGTTAGGCGGTCTTAGGCCCCGTCCCAATACCTCCCCTAACCCTAGATCTTTGCCCTAACCCTAGATTTTGCGCGTTCTCGTGTAGGGGGTAGGGTGTCCCATTACTGTAGGGAGCTAAGGGGGGAGAGTGCTATTTTGCCCTCATAATCAACCCTCAAGACGTAGTGAGGTCCGATGCAGGCTTAAAACAAAGTGGAAGATTTACTGTTGAGGGCACTCCAAACCAAGTGGAGGTTTTAAGGGGGGGAGAAACGGGACAGGGCCGTAATGTGCGCCCTTACTGTATGTCGTACGTCCTTGCACTTAAAGATAGTCCTTAGTTTATCGTGTTGCATCTTATCCTAGCCATCAGCGATGCATTGCTGTCTCTCTTTCTGCTGACAAACGTACTGATTGTACGTCGCTTTTGGATAAACGCGTCGGCTGGGATGCAGGGATGCCTACAGGTGTAATCAGTCATCATGTGGATGATGCTGACCCAGCCACTAGACTCCAGACACGGCGTGTGTTGTAATGTAAAAGCAGCACCTGCTCTCTGACGATGGTGAGCTCAGAGATGATGTCCTCCACCGCGCGGTCCCGGGAGCGCTTGTCCTTCCCGAAGGCCGTGCCGAGGAGGTTCACCTCCTTCAGGGCCAGCAGGTTCTGACCACACTGCTTGCGCACCTGTGGCCACGGACACACACACACACACACACACACACACAGGCACACACAGGCACGCACGTACGTACGCACACACACACACAGGCACAGGCACACGCACGCATACGTACGCACACACACACACACACGCACAGGCACACACAGGCACAGGCACACGCACGCATATGCGCGCACACACACACGCACACATAGGCACACACGTACGTACGCACACACGCACGCACAGGCACGCACACACAGGCACAGGCACAGGCACACGCACGCATATGCGTGCACACACACACACACACACACCCATGCACGCACAGGCACACGCGCGCATGCACGCACACAGGCACGCACACACGATTGATCTGTCAATGCATTTTCAAGTATTCTTTACTTTCTCTTCTTTTAAATGCTAACTTCTGTGATTGTTTTGTTGATGTGCGGCGCCGCCCAGCCACTGCTAGCCGTCCCCGGGAGGAGGAATGCCCTCGGTGTGTCCCCTCCTGTACCGGTTCACCTTGCACCGTTTTTTTCCTGGTCTGTTTGAAGGCTCAGGGTGAAGGACTGTGGTTTAACCAGGGCCTAAGACCACCAGTACCTATCACAAAGACCCAGAGACTGAGGTGGTAGGGGTGGATGTAGGGGTAGCCCCTAATGAAGACCCAGAGACTGAGGTGGTAGGGGTGGATGTAGGGGTAGCCCCTAATGAAGGCCCAGAGACTGAGGTGGTAGGGGGGGACGTAGGGGTAGCCTGGGTAGGGGTGGACGTAGGGGTAGCCTGGGTAGGGGTGGACGTAGGGGTAGCCTGGGTAGGGGTGGACGTAGGGGTAGCCTGGGTAGGGGTGGACGTAGGGGTAGCCTGGGTAGGGGTGGACGTAGGGGTAGCCTGGGTAGGGGTGGACGTAGGGGTAGCCTGGGTAGGGGTGGTGGACGTAGCCTGGGACCTTGAAGACGCTGCCGAAGGCCCCGGTGCCGAGGTGGTCCAGCACCGCGTAACCGTTGATGACTCTGATCGGCGGGCAATTCTGATTGGAGGACTCGATGCCCTCCCTTAGAGCCCAGAGCTCCTCCTCCTGCAACACATCACAGCCAATCAGCACACACCTGAGCAGAACTAGACCCCGATGAGACCACTAGCACAGAGTAGGACAGCATAGATGAGACGCAACTTCAATAAAGTAGAATAGAGTACAATAGAATAGCATAGAGTAGAATATAACAGGATATAAGTGTGAATCAGACTAATAGACTAATGAAAAAGAGCAGCATATACCTAAATAAAGTAAAAAGTTCTTCTTACAGTGTAGAGGGAGACGGCGGCCTGCAGTGGTTGGTAGGCGGTGAGGTCTCGGACGTAATGTCCAACATCAATAAACATCTCAAAGAGCTCTGTGGGAAACAGCCTGCAACGGAAACCGACCGGGATTCCTCAGGCGCAGAACGGCTCCCAAACAAACGCTCCTAGTGTCAACAGTGAGCTCTCCTCTCCTACTGCACATCATGAAATGGCTCATCTTGCATACGGCTTGCAGACTAGACTAAGACGACTGAGTCCGTCAAACATGAGGCAGGGATAGAGCCTCGTATTTTTAAGTACTGACCAAAATGAAATTTTTGGTGGCCAAAATATAAACTGTAAAATGTGAAAGTGATGTGGTGTTTCCTGAAGGCATTGTTGTATTGTTTCTAGGGCTGGACATCGCCACTGACTTCTCAAAACCTGAAAGCAACAGCAGAAAATAAATGCTGCCGTGTACGGCGTGTGTCCGGTGTGACAGCTTGTGTGACATCATCACCTCCTGAAGAGCGCTCGGTTCCTCTCCACGCTGAAGAGGAAGCGTAGCGTCCGGAAGGCGTAGCACTGCAGCGGAACCAGACAACACACACACACGTTCATCCCCTCACCACGTCATCACGCTCACGGCCCTCTACGGTGGTGAACCCCGTCCCCCCTGGGGGGCCCTACCTGGAGAGAGGCTGCCTCTGCTGCTGCCGGGTCCTGGGGCACCAGAATCAGCTTAGCGACCACGTAGATGGCGTTCTCCTGAAAGCACATGGATTCACCCGGTGCGGTTCTGTCACACCACCGCTACAGTACGTCACCGTTACCATCGGTTCAGGGTTGACTGTTTGGTCGTTGGGCAGACGCTTCTACCCAAGGTCCCCTTGCCTTCCTGCCCGGCGTGTCCTCCCTGGTTCTACCCGGTCCAGAGTGGGTAGGGTCAGGGGTTAGTCTCATCTTACCTGAACCAGGTGGTAGGCATTGGAGTCGTCCAGGGCAAGCTCCGTCAGAGCTGCACAGCATGCTGGGAAACGAAGGACGCAGGAATCATGAATATGCTTTACATAAATTGTACATAGGTTTGTTTTCCCGTTAGTAATGGCTTGTTATGCTGATGCTGAGTTTTAGCTTTTTTCCATTTCCCCACGAGGGTGAGAGAAAGCGTACTAGAATAAAACCATTTCCAGGTAACCCCTCCCTGGTGGATGGCTTTGGTGCAACCCTGAGAAACGTTCTACTTCCATGTTCTCTGATCGAGTTAAAAAAACGCAGTAGAACATTAATGTACTGCATTTATAGAGAGCTGTTCTAACCAGCGGTCAGTCAAAGCGCTGTACAATACTGCCTAACATTCACCCATTCATACACACATTCACACACTGACGGCGGAGCTGGGAGCCAGGGTGAGGCGTCTCGCTCGGGGACACTCACACACTAGCAGGAGACGGGAATCGAACTAGCGACCTTCCGGACACCAGCCGACCTGCTCTACCCCCTGAGCCACATGCCTGCGGACTTGGCTCTTATTGAGTTTAGAGTTTAGAGCTTCTGATGGAGCGTGGGGTTCAGGAGGACCCGTCTCACCGGACTGCAGGGCCAGGGCGCCGGCCCTCTGCTCCGTGGGGGGCAGCTGCTCCTGTCTCTGGAGGCGGCCCGCCACGTCGGAGCCGGAGAGGGTCTCCGTGGACGGGCGGTCGGACATGAACGTCCCCTCGCTGGAACACAGAACACATCACCACACACACAGTCAGACACAGAACACATCACCACACACACAAACAGTCAGACACAGAACACATCACCACACACACAAACAGTCAGACACAGAACACATCACCACACACAAACAGTCAGACACAGAACACATCACCACACACACACAAACAGTCAGACACAGAACACATCACCACACACACACAAACAGTCAGACACAGAACACATCACCACACACAAACAGTCAGACACAGAACACATCACCACACACACAAACAGTCAGACACAGAACACATCACCACACACACAAACAGTCAGACACAGAACACATCACCACACACACAAACAGTCAGACACAGAACACAACATCCATCCAGACAAACAGCCAGCCACTGAGAGTCAATCAGAGCCCAACATTCACCCAGACCCCCAGACAAACAGCCAGCTAAACAAACAGCCAGTGTCCAAGAGTCAAACAGAACCCAACATCCATCCAGATCATGCTAAACAGCCAGCCACTAACAACCAGCCAGAAACTCAGACAAACAGCCAGCCACTAACAGCCAGCCACACCAACAGTCAAACAGAACCAAACACCCATCCAGAAACTCAGACAAACAGCCAGCCAAACAGCCGTCTAACGTCCAAACAGGCAAACAGAACCAACCAGAACCAAACAACAAACTCAGACACAAACAGCCAGCCAGCCACAAACAGCCGGCGTCCAACAGTCAAACAGAACCAAACAGAACCATCCAGAAACTCAGACAAACAGCCAGCCAAACAGCCGTCTAACGTCCAACAGGCAAACAGAACCAAACAACCATCCAGAAACTCAGACACAAACAGCCAGCCAGCCACAAACAGCCGGCATCCAACAGTCACAGTCAAA
>NW_028177079.1:0-9777 GCF_964030765.1 Micromesistius poutassou
GAATGACTAAATAGTAAAATAGTAAATAATACTCTGCCTGATCTAATACTTATGATAAGAGCTATATTTGGTGTTAGATCTCAAACCAGTTGACAAAGATGTTATCTACAGCTGTGTTCCTGTTTCCTCTGTGTGTCATAAATGGTCCACCGCTCAGCATTTCAAGAGAAGCCCTTGGGAATCGCAGGCATTTACACACGTGCCTAGAGTATGCAGTGCACCCGTGTCAACTTCCTCACACAACTCTACTGGGAATTAGAATGGATCACAAAAACACCTAAAAACAGATGCATGAAATGCTAGTTAGTCTTTGATTGTTTAATTCGCTGTTAAACAGCTTTACAGTTTAACTTCTGTCAAATAGGCTCCAGAAAATACACAGTGGCACACACACACAGACACACAAACACACACCCACATGTGCACACACTCACACACACATATACATACCATACACACAAAAACACACACATACACACACATATATACACACACTGGGTCTGCATATTAATTTACTTTTTCCACCGAAAAAATGGTTATACTCAGTTGTAGGCTTAATTTGATGAGGTTTGAATGTTTATCACAGCATTATAATGAGTCCCTTGAAATTATATCACTTATATAATCCTCTGAAAACACAGTTCACATGCTCTCCCTACTGCCTCCTAGTGGCATAAAAATTAACAAAGGAAACTTAAACCTGATCTTTATTGTATATTAGATAATACATATATAAATAAATAATGAAAGACAAACAGTCAACGGCTTGGGCCAAGGTCCATAAATTAAAAGTGTAAATTTGGCCACATTTGACTAGAATTGAAAGGACCTGATTAAAAAAGCAGCAATGCCAAGAGCCGACGGTCAGTCATCAGCCAGCGATGGATTGGACGTCGTCCAATAACACAACAGCAGTACACTCTGCCTTTGGCCCCTCTTCCTATTTAAATTAGTTTTGTTTATCTATTTTGGGGAAGAGTGGAATATAAATAACTAGAGATGACATCAATCTCAGAGACAGGGTCCTTCTCACATCTCCCTATGCTCATTCCCTCACCTCACCCTCACTTCCTCCCTTATCACCCCCACACCCCCCCCCCCCCTCACCCTGACTCACCCCTTCACCGCCCTGGCTCTATTCAGATATTTAAAGGAAAATTGTCAACAATTGCCGAGCGCCGTCTAGTTGGTTGATGAGCACTTGTCTGCATGCACTCACACCACCACACACACCACTGCCGCATGCACTCAAGGTACTGTGAAACACTTTGGATGGAAGCGGTCACCAAATTATATATACTTAAACAATTTGACGAATGTTGAAGAGTTGCTTGAAGTACATTTTTAAAAGGTGTTATTAATAAAGCTATTTCTATGTAAGACATAAAGCTAAGCAAATCAGTTGGCACGCCGGGCACAGGGAACTGCCAAGAACCGTGGCACATTTCTAAGTCATTAAATCCAGAATAACACAGCAATCTCGAATTTAGATTTGATATCATTTGTGTTTGAGCAAATATAAACGCTTCAAATTCTTTGTGTTCGATAGCAATTACAGGTTTTTGAATACAAAACAAAACAATCCACCTGCCGATTTTTATCGTAGATAGGGCGATGTTTGGGCCCCGATGTCAGTTATCGGTGAATGAGGTAACACAACGGTGATTGAGCCCATGGCCCACTGATGCAAGCTCTTGCATTTGCAGCATACAGAATGTTATGAACTGGGTGTTGGTGGCAACATTCCCACCATGGATTCAAATCACAAGCGGTGCACCAAAGAAAAATCCATGGTTACGACATTTGCCTTGCTTGGACAGCCCAAGAGGATAGGACAAAGTAACTGGACAAATCATCATCTACATCTACGGACCAATCAGCAGTACATACCCCCTATTCCCCCTTGTACCATTCAAGTCACAATGAGCTATTATCCGAGACTAACGAGCAAGTAATGTAAATGAATGGCATTAATTGAGAGTGGGAGAAAAGG
Organism: Micromesistius poutassou; assembly: GCF_964030765.1. Classification (NCBI taxonomy): domain Eukaryota; kingdom Metazoa; phylum Chordata; class Actinopteri; order Gadiformes; family Gadidae; genus Micromesistius; species Micromesistius poutassou. Next base: position 1,994 of record NW_028177079.1, read on the forward strand.
AGAGGGAGAACATTTTTTGCAGAGGAGATAAAGATATAGATGGACATAAAGAGAGAGAGCAAAAAAAAGAGGAGGAGGGGGAGAGAGAGGGAGAGAGAGGGAGACCACAATTCAAAAAAAAGGAGGGATGAGGGAAGCAAGGAAGGCTGAAGGGAAAAGGAAGGCAAAGTCAATTAATGGGTTTATTATTGAGAACGGCAGGCCTGTCCAGTCGAGATACATTAGAGTAATTATAAAGTGGTTGTGGTTCTAATCCAAGCAGAGTGCTCCGAGCTGATAAACAGCTGAGGAAGACCAAGCTAAGTTACACCACCACCCACGAAATGAGCCCCCCTCCCACATCGAAACACTTTAAAAAAGAAGCATTCACATTTTTCTTAATCATGCCTGGCGGTGTTTTGTAGAGAAATCGCATTGTGCCACATTATGTTATCTTATATTGATCATTTCCATCTTTTTGTTTGTCTCGAGGCATTCAAGATACAACGTGGGAAACAAATGCAGATCATACAAAACCGAGCAGGGAAATTAATTCAGACATTTGTTTCACAAGTACAGGATATCAGTGCTCTCCTTGTGCTAAACGCCTCCTGGGAGGCAGAACAGGTGAGGCCTCAGAGTCTGGATGAGACTGAGAAGAAAAAACGAAACAAATTGTGTGACGTCTGAGTGATGTTTTAGTGCTTTTTTGTGTCAGTAATCAGACCGTGTCGGTTCGCCATAATGTGGAAGTGGCAGCACCGCAATCAGCTGGAACCAGCATTGGAGAAAAAGCTCCTGTCTATCCAACTATCCATCCATCTGTCCCCTCTATTCAAAGCGACTGACAGTGGATTCAGATATAGGTCATTAATGAGCAGGTAGGGCTTAAGCATCATTCTCAAGGATGTCCTTTAATTCACTTCATAGATAAATTTCGTTATCACAAATAAATAGCCTAACATCAACCGACCAATTCGCAAATATGCGTATTCGTCTGGAACCTCAGCTCTTTTTGGATTTCCAAGGGAATTTATTAATGGTGACCAAAACAGTATCAGGATGAAATAGTGAGTTTCAGTGCCCTCTACGTATTCAAATACCAGATTTGCACTATTGTGTCAAATTAACCTTTTAAAGTGTAAGGTTGTCTTCAGGCAAACTGTGGACATTAATCTTAGAGTCAAACACCCTAGCCACTTCAATATCAGCCCAGAATAAGATACTATTCATAGAATAATTAAGATATGAGGGTTACGAGAGCTGTCTATTTTTACACTTCTCATCACATGTTCATACGCCTAACTCAATGGTCCCATTATTTCCTACTTGACTTTAAGGAGAAAATCAAAGCTCTAAGATCCAGTATAATTCCATCCGCTCCTTCATCTACATGGCTCTCTTTAGACTCTCCCCTTCCACTCTTTTTTTAAATGGCCGTACTCTCCCATGTGCGTCCATCCCCTGCCCTCTGGATGTCTTGCTTCCAAGAGGGGTTCATCTGTAGTTTTACGTCTCTGTACAATTAACAAAATACCTTGTTGCTGGTCCACAGTTTTTTAAACTGCCGGTGTCCAACCTCATCTGAAGAAACCTGGTTTGGATTTATTGCCTTAAAAAATGCGGACTAATCTCCATACTACTCTATTACTAAGACAATTTACACTACTACTACTACTTGTACTACTGCTACTAGAACCACTAGTACTACTTTTCTGCAAAAATCCTAAGACGTTTTGCTGCACATGATAGAAGCAGTTTGAAAGGACTCTGGACTTTGCCATTCCGGTTGATTACTCCCATCAACCAGAATAGCATCCTTTCAAGCAGCTTCTTTTATAAATGCTACACCGTACACAAATGGTAGGTCAGTTTGAAAAGAGTCACTGCTACAGACTAGAACCTGGCAAGGCCCTGATATGCTGCTGCTAGAATTAAGTGCAGTCTTTGATACAACCGACCATGTCTTTTTAACAAGCCGTTTTGAGCACTGGGTTGGAATTTCTGACCTTTGGCCCTTGGTTCATTTACCTCGTACTCTTTATCTCCAATAAAGGTTTGTTGTTACAGTTCCTCTAATGTGTGGTATCACTTAGGGTTCAGTTATTGGTCCTTTACTTTTCTCACACCATATACAGAGCCTACTGCTGTTAGGACACAAACAGACACACACAGTTCAACCGAGAGATGCGTGGATTGAGTAATTGGCCCGCTTGACCCAAATATAACTGCCTGTGTAGGCGGTTGCAGATAAGCCTTTTTTCTGTATTTATAATATTCAGGTGATTGCGGGAGGGTAAGTTCAAATCAGCTTATTCCTTTTAGTACATTATCAGTTATTATGTTGTAGAAAGCCTACAATGAAAAAAATAAATACATAAAGTCAAACAGGTACTATGCATTTTGTTGTTTGGTTCATTAATCCAAATGCATTACTGATAATAGGCTGAATGTTTATGCTGAAAATGGTTGGCAAATTAGGCAAATTCTCAGTTTAAATAACAGCTTGAAATGATGGCTGTCCACAATTGTCCTTCATATGAAACAGAATTATTAATAAGAAAGCAATTGTAGCACATGCAATGCAGCAACACACAAAGCTATAACTATTAATTCTCAACTAATAATAAAGTAGCCTAATTTGTAGCATAGGCCTACATTTCATTAACATCATGGCTTTTGATTCATCAGTTGAAAAAAAGTCATAGTTTAGGCTATGGTTAACAACTACTTTTGTTTTAGCTTTAAAAAAATGTTTACAACCGGCGGTTTGAGTAGCAATATGTGGATTCAGGAGAGAATACCTTAATCAAGCATCATTGGTGCAACACCAACTTTCACCGGCATAACAAGATATTTATGTTTTACAAGTTGGCTGTATATCTGAAATGAAAGACTGGGTGGCATCCAATTTTTTTCAATTAGCTAATGTCTTCTGTTGCTGAAAGACACTTATATACTGTAAATTCATTCCAATTTCATGTCTTACTTTCTTTAAAGGCCCTTGCGTCGTAGATTCATTAAAAGTTTAACCTTGTCCCACTATGCAAAGAGGGACAAGGTTACAGGAACAGAGGGACAAAAAATATGGATTCAATAGGAGTATGCCATGTAAAACTGTATCCACCTGGTACCTTTAGCTATGCAATGATGCACAATCGTCTCTGCAGCTAGACACAAACACATTAAAGGACCGCGCTCCCAACACACACATACCAATAACAGTTTTTAAATGCCTTTTCCCAGCAAAGTCCACTACACAGCTCTATGCATCCCAGCCACATCCTCATACACATGTGAACGGGGCATCTCCTGCTTAACCTCTCTGAGAGACTACTCACAATGTCATCATCTCCTCTATTCAATTCCTTCTCCCTTTCATTGCTTTTCATCTAACCCTCCTCCTCCTCCTCCTCCTCCTCCTCCTCCTCCTCCTCCTCCTCCTCACAAGCCATTCACAGCTGAGTGCTGCGTGTTCTTACCTGGGGGCAGTGGTCTGGGTCCCCTTCTGTCTGTCTTTCCTTCTGTGTGTCTTAGGGCATCCTCTCTCTCTTTCTCCCTCTCTCTCTCTCTCTCTCTCTCTCTCTCTCTCTCTTCTCCACTTCACTCTTTCATTATCTCAATGAACCCTCTTAGAAAGCCATTGGGCTCTTGTTCTGCCTGTGCAGAGGTCCCTCTTCACACTCAATCAACCCTTTCTCTCCCCCCCACACACTCCAGTTCCTCTTCAATCCTTTCTCTCCCCCCCCCCCCCCCCCCCACACACACTCCAGTTCCTCTTCAATCCTTTCTCCCCCTTACTAGAACTCCTCCTCAACCTCTTCGTGGCTCTGGGTGACACAAAAAAAACACTAAGACTAAGCTGCTAAACTAAGGCGCTTGTAAAGCTAGTACAGTGTGTGTGTGTGTGTGTGTGTGTGTGTGTGTGTATGTGTGTGTGTGTGTGTGTGTGTGTGCGTGTTTATAATATAAACACACACACACACACACACACTGCACACACATTATGTGTGTGCAAACACATTATGTGTGTGCAGTGAGCGTGCGTAGACATGCATGTGTGCAAGTGCTTGTTTGTGTTTGAGGAGTGTGCGGTTACATGTGTGTTTGTGTGTGTGTGTGTGTGTGTGTGTGTGTGTGTGTGTGTGTGTGTGTGTGTGTGTGTGTGTGTGTGTCTATTTGTGTGCACATGGCGGAGCTCCACACAATCCAAGGAGGCTCTGTGAGGCTCTCTCTCCACCTGAAATCCCAGACTGACAGCAGAGGTTGAGCTCGGAGGTACATGCTGCACACTCAGCACTGAGGAGCAGCAGAAACAGCAGAGAGGTGTGGGAGGAGTCGACTCAATGTGTTGAAGACCACGAACAACATGGTCAGAGTCGTAGTGGCCTTCAGATGGGGCTCTCTCCTCTGCTGGGCTAATGTGTTTCTGATTGTATGTGTGATTTGCGATGTTTGATTGTAGTTCGTGGGTTTTGCGTTGAATAAACGACACTTGAGTATTGAGCTTTCGAAGAGCGGTCTGTTTTGTTATGGGGATTTTGAATCTCTTGTCCAGTGTAGTAGGGGAAATTAACACGATGGGAAATAAACTGCACTAATCAAAAGCCTGTGTGGTTTCATACGAACGATAATTTATTCAGTGTGTCCAATTTTAACTGGAAATCCATTTCAACCAATTTAAAATATGCCAGACCCTTATCTAATTAAAGGTAATCTAGTATGTGGTCACCAAAGGTCCAGTGTGTAGAATTTATAACCAACTGGAGAGGTTGCAGTTTGCCTAGCCCTATAATTATCGCTATCTGTTATATGTATTGATCGTTCATCTTCAAAGCAACTTTCCCTCAAAGAGTGATTAATTTATAGTGATTTATAAAAATAAACGAACAGGGAAACAACCTCAAAAAAAACATCTTGAAAGCATTGATGCATAAAAAAATGCACACACAGCTTCTCGGACACTTATAGTATAACACCATGTGTGTGTTGATATGGGGAGCTCCTTCTGGCCAGTGATTCATTCTGAGGCCATGTCCAACACTTAAAGCTTAACGCCTCGGTGTGTGGTCTATTTCATGTACCAAATCACTCATTATAACACTCCTACACAACAATGGTACTTTATACGAAGCAAAAATTTGCTGTAGCCATGGAAATAACATAACAATAGCCCCCCTCCTTCCTACAATTATTTGCCCTTTTTTTGTTTTACGCATACTCTCCAGATCCTTTTGTCTGTTCTGGTCTACTCTAGGAACATTACAGTGCAATATAACATGCTGCTTGGAAGAGAACCCGCTCTCTTTGTAGATGTAAAGGCTCTTCCATAGATAACAAAACACAAGTCCTTTTTTCATGGGGTTCTACACCAATTAGAACATTCAATGAATATAATATACAATTTCTGCCAAGTGCGTTTTGCTAGATGCCACTCAATTCTACACAGTGCAGCTTTCACATTCAGCTTCTTAAACCTTTGCATTGTCTTAGCTATGCATTGCCAAAGCCGTTCTATGATGTGGTATTGGGATGGGAATCCCTCCGTATAAGTGACTGCTGCCACAGAGAGTGAGATTAAAATGGATAGTCTTTATTGTTCCACCTGGGAACCGTTTGTCCTGTGCTTTTAAACACCCTCTGAGTGGTGCTGGGCAGCCACACTTGAGCGCTGCAGGACCAACCACACGTCTTTATTTAGTCGTTTTCTCGTTTAGCAGGTGCTTTAATCCAAAGCCATTTACAGGTGTGGTGGAGAACAATGAAAGCACAAAATCAATATTGGAAGAATGTGTTTGAGTGCTGTGTGACCAAGTTTCTAGAGAAAACAAAAACTGGACAGAGTGCACAGTGGCCATACAAATCGAAAAGAAAAGGTTTCTAGAATATTTATTTTTGGCATGTCTAGTGCATATTAGAAGAAGTAACTACCCTGATCACACACAGGATTTTGACTTGATGGGGGTGGTGGGAGGAAATAAAAGAACAGTGGAAATCCTCGTAAACACATGGGGAGTAACTAAACACCATACAGAATCCCACACCAGGGACTCCTTCGATGCTGCAGTCTGAACCACAAACCACAGCAAGCTTCTTTGTTATGTTTAGGTGCAATGTCACACCTCTCTTATAGGAAACAGCTGGGTATTGGCTGATCTCCAAGCATCTTGTTTGATCTCCAAGAGACCAAACAAGTGGGGTTGAGCTATGTTGGGGCTTGCAACAAAAACACATGGCAGATACAGGTCCTGAAGCAAAGCTCTAAGTGTCTACTGGACCAAACACACGGTGGTAGGACTTGAAAATACCCACCAAAAAAAAAGGTATCAAAGACAGTGTGGAGGTGCAGGTAAGTGCTGTCTGCACGGGAGAAATCAGAGGGCGGGGGTGGGGGGCGGGGGTGGGGGGCGGCTCTTGAGACCTGCTTAAAAGACAAGTGAATTAGCAGTACCTGTCATCAATCAAAACTAATCACCAGTCTTGTCTTTTAACATGGTGGCGCCGCTGGAGCCCAGAAAGCGCAAAACCACCAGCAGCAGTGGTCCTTTGCGGTCAAACTGACAATATTGTGCTTTGGTGTAATTAGGCCTCTGCAAATCTTGCTGCCCAAACAAGAACCCACATCTCATCCTCAAAGAACATCTAAAGCATCCCTTCATTCCCACTGCTATCAACACTTCCAACAAAAATATTTTATTCACCTGAAAAACTGTAAAATTGTAATTGAGCCATATCACACCCGGACTCATTCCAATGATTATATGTTACTTCTTACTTTTTACTGCTTTCATGTTTTAATGGCATGAGCGTGAGCCATGTATGTCTTAAGATGATGTTCTATCAAATTACTGAGAGACATTAAAGAAATCGGAAATCTGTAAACACCCGCCATGAAGAGAAAAGCCTTCATACAGTGAGTCAAGAAAGTGCTACAAGGTCCTGCATGTCAAGCGTTAAAACACAGATAAACACTCTGTTTAGGTGACTGCAGCTTTCTGCCCACAGAGGGGCCAGGATTCAAGGGCTGCACATGATTTTGTGAAGGTTTAAGGGGGATTTGCATTAAACACTTTTTTTCATTTTTGCTGATGCCTTCTTTATGGTGATCTGCAGGAACCCCGTAGAGATGGAGGACAGAGTTTGCATCCACAAGCAGCCCAGTCAGACACTTTGACCGGAACTAAATTGGAATAGAAGTTTACTTTGGCTTCGCACCATTTACCCGTCGTTGCCGTGGCGATGTCAGTGACCCTTAAGGTGCTTGCACACACTGCCCGACAAACAAACACCCAAATATACAAGGCATATACAATATGCCAAGCTGCCATCTTGGATTCCCCATGTTCGCCAAGGAACTTGAAGTGATCAGTGAACAAGGTCCAAAAAACGTAAAATAACAATAACATAGCACATGTGTGTTATTGTATATCCACCTAGCCATACCAACTAGCCTTTTTCAAAAAAATCTGTCAGGATGATTTCCACAATTATTGTAATATACATCTAATAAACGGTCATGGAAAGAATCTGAACGAGATTGTAGCAGTGTTGCCCGAACCCCCGCCACACCTCACTATTTTGTGTAATTGTACTTCCAAGGTCAAAAACGTCATAGATTCATTCATCTGCACCGTCCATGACATGAGTGGTCTGGCATGGCCACGTGAGAACGCTATGTTATTGGTCCCCAGCTTGGCTATGAAGCCAGGTGGGAAAATAGACCCCAGCCATTAACTCGTCTGCAACGAATAGAAGGACATCGATAAAGCTCACATCATGTGAGACTGCAATGGAACATAATCTCT
>NW_028177078.1:0-10000 GCF_964030765.1 Micromesistius poutassou
GCCGGACAGGCAGGCTTACCCACATCTGATCCAGCTGACGGAGGCCATATGGCAGCTGCTAGCCAGATAAAGAGATTAAGACTAGAAGGGAGTGCGATTACAGCTGTCTAGCCAATTCAGGCAGCTCAAATCTGCAACTTCTAAATTAGTCTCCTTTGCTCCAGCTGACGTGGAGACGCACGGAGAGGAAAGAAGAAGAAGAAGAAGAGGAGCACACAGAAGAGGCTGATCTGGGTCTGCCGTCCGAGCGCTCGTGTGATTGGCTGAACTGGACGGATGCGTTAAATGCGCGGTTGGCTTTTTTTTTTGGCTTGTTAAAAAAAAAAAATACTTTTCTGTTACTCGGATGTTTCGGATTTTTTTTTTAATTTTTTTTTAAGAAAAGCGCGAAATACATGGAAAACGTCATAATTAGTGTAAAACGTAATAATAAATAAATAAACTTTTTTTTGCGATACTTTAAATAGTGTGTTTTGTCCAATAATCTTAAAGAATAAACAGCTGTACAAAAAAAAAAGAATAAAATCGATTTCCTTGTTTAATTCTGTACTTTAAGTCTGATAACACAAAGCGTAAAATAGCAAAAAGCCTGTGCCAATGCGGACCAATTAAACAGAACTCAGCGATTCCTCCAGTAATTAAACAAACCACACCATTATATATCGGCACGCAGCGCACAGCAATGCTCCACAACGACACTACAACAACCTTGTCCACGCGCACATGTACACACACACACACACACACACACACACAAACACTCACACACGGGCATCAGGAAAACACGTCCAAAAACTAAAACTCTACTATAACTCTACTCTGCCTGTGCATTCACTTCTCTATCGTAGCCACAAAGTAAACACACACACACACACACACACACACACACACAAAGAGCAACACAAGCAACAGTACCTGCAGCAGTATGCATCAACTTGATTAAGTCCACTGTAGCCGAATAGTTGAACTCCAGGGCTGGGGATAGCCGTATCTCTCTATCTCTCGCTCTCCTGCTCTCTCTCGCTCTCTCTCTCTCTATTGGTCTTGCCCTTTCTCTCTCTCTCTCTCTCTCTGAATCAATGAGCGGGTAAAAGAGGAGAGGACAAGAGGGAGGCAGGAGGGACAAAAATGCGCTGTTCAAACTGCGAGGGACAGATGCAAAGTGGAGGAGATGTTGGAGGGGGAGCAAAATACCACCTCCCTCCCTCCCTCCACCTCCCCCCCCTCCTCCTCCTCCTCCTCCTCCTACTACTACTCCTAACTGGCGCTGATCATCAGCCCCACACACACACACACACACACCGCACTAACTCTCCCAGGCTGCCACTGAGGCTCACAATAAAAGACTGGGGAGGGGTGGTGTGTGTGTGTGTGTGTGTGTGTGTGTGTGTGTGTGTGTGTGTGTGTGTGTGTGTGTGTGGAGGGGGGGAGGGGGGGGGGGGGGGGGGGGGGCGGTGGCAGCCTGTCAGCTGCTCTGACATCATCCTCAGATGGAGATGCTACCTCCAGCTGTGCTCTTTCTACAGCCATATGCTGCCTCCTCTACAGTCCAGCCACCAGGCTCCACTTTCAGTCTACCACCACCACCACCACCACCACCACCACGACCACCACCACCACACAACTTTGTCTCTCTCTCTCTCCCTCCGCTCACTTTACATTATTTTCTCTCGCCACGGAAAAAGAGGAGAACTCAACGAAGTGCACAGTTGACTATTTACAACACGGGAAAATTAATTGAAACAACGCCACCACCATGTGCTCTATCCATGTGGCTGATAAAATAATTGTTTGTCGGCCCGTTTGAACCACTTCCATGTGTTTTAAACAGCGTCCACCTTTTTCTCTTCTCGTCCCTCGCTCCTTCCAGTGGCCATAAACAAAGAGCAACTCCAACACGTTCAACTGACAGAAGCACGCAGCTGATACTGTGGGTCTGCTTTACGCTCCACTGACCCCCCCCCCCCCCCCCCCCCCTCGCCCCGGTCAGGGTCCTGCTCCACCACGACCCCTCGCCCAGAGAAATGAATACAGAAACAATGGGGGAGAGTCCTGAGCCCATGAGAGGAATCGGAAACAAAAGGTGTACGAGCCCTTAATTGCCCGGACTGAAACGCGGTCCCATCCCTTAAAATGACACGGGGGAATATTAACCTACAAGTGTGTGTGTGTGTGGGAAAACCAAAGCTTACAGACTTAGTTCATGTTTTAAAAGACTCTGAGATTGAGCTATTTTTTTTATTTTAAAAAGGGAAAGCATCGATGATTTTAAAGCAAAACTTGAATTACATAAATACATTTCAAGCGGAAAAGATATGAATAATATGTATAAAAATAAAACATAAATAGCCAACGTCCAAGTATTAATCAACACATGAATTTCTGCTTTAATTACTAGAGAGTATTTCAACTTGAACTGTATAGAATCGCAGGTTATGGAGCTGTTTAAGGGATTGACAGAACCAGTGACTTAATGGTAATAACCAGGCTGTAGAGTGACTGACTGTATATACTGTGTTACTCGTTGTTTAAAGGATTGACAGAACCAGTGACTTAATGGTAATAACCAGGCTGTAGGCTGTAGACTGACTGACTGTGTATACTGTGTTACTCGTTGTTTAAAGGATTGACAGAGCTAGTGACTTAATGGTAATAACCAGGCTGTAGACTGACTGACTGTGTAGACCCTGTTACTCGTTGTTTAAAGGATTGACAGAGCTAGTGACTTAATGGTGTTAACCAGGCTGTAGACTGACTGACTGTGTAGACCCTGTTACTCGTTGTTTAAAGGATTGACAGAACCAGTGACTTAATGGTAATAACCAGGCTGTAGACTGACTGGCTGTAGACTGACAGTGACTGGTCGCAACAGCATTGCAACCTCTGCACAATTCATTACCTATTAGACATCCTCGCTACTTTGAGATGTCTCCGGTGTCCCTTGTGGTGACATGGGTTGAATAAACCAGCCAAATGCAAATAGGTAATCGTAAGGTCAATATTATAGCCTAGTTTATACATCATCTATAACTTTATTAGACGCACTCGTTCATAACAACTGTCTGTAACCTTTGTCCAGAAAAGGAAAACCTACTCAACAAACACAGCCCATCTGGAGCGACGGAATAGATGGTCGCCTTACTAAATAACAACACAAGAGTACCATGGAAGAACACCGGCCAATACCACAAATTAACTAGCGACACACACACACACACACACACACACACACACACACACACACACACACACACACACACACACACACACACACACACACACACACACACACACACGCACGCACGTTGACCCACGCAGCTAGCTATAGCTGACGATAGCTAACAAAAAAGTAAAGCCATAAGTGTGGATTATGAAGCTATCTGGAGTTGCAAAGAGGGCCTGACAGCTGCCGAGGAGCCCTGACGAACCCGGAGGAACCCGGAGGAACCCGGACCAACATGGCAACTACTTGTGTGTGTGGAGACAACAGAGCATGCTAGGCAGCTTTAGCTACTTTCCACCCTCCGCAGCCCACCCTCTCCTGAGCCTCCTCGGGTCGGACTCCGGCGGTACGGGCACTTACAGACAACCAGCTCCGACGTCTTTCTGCTTCCTCCTTCAAAATCTCTTCCTCCGGAGCGAAAAAAAAAAAAACTAGATGTACTTTGTACTCATTTCCATAACAAGCCGCCGAGGGAAGGACGGGAGCGGCGGGGAGAGAGAGCGGCGCTGGTCCGCCAGATGTTCCGAGCTGTTGCTACTCAACTCCGCCGACGAGGAAGCGACTTGACGGGCAGAGCGACAGCCAATGGTGCCCGGTGGAGAGGAAAGTGAAGGCAAATTGGAGCAGCCCTCGAACAGTCGAGAGGGAGGGATGTGTCTTCTCGACGTAGGTTGACACCAGGCAACAACAGCACACAGTGAGAAGGCAGAAAAAAGGGCCAAGCCAACTGGTTGTACGAGTGCTGCGAGGCGGACTGGCGCAGCGGAGGAGCGCGGCGGACGCGCGGAGAGCGACACGCGGTGCGCCTTGGGTACTGTAGTCAAGCCCGGAGACAGGGGGGAGGAGTAGGCTGGACAGGTGCACTACCTGGGGGAGGAAAGCCGCTTCATCTGCGGAGAAGGGTTGGGGTTAGGGGATGGGATGACAAGCGTTGCACACGATATAAAGAGAGTAAACGACCTGACAGTAACGCGACATGCAAGGAGCGTTGATGTGTCGAGCTGTGGGGTCTAGGAGGAGTACATCATGGAGGTGGTGTTAGTTCTCCTCGTGGCTTTTCAAAATGCAATCCATTTGCTACACTTTTTTTTTCTCGTTTTAATGGGATTTGGTTTTATTGGCTCGAAATATTAACATCAGCAAGTCTGCAATCCGCATCAAACAATGAGTAGGCTGGTGATATCTCTGCCAGTTTCGTCTGACTTTGGTCGTATAAGGAACCAACGTGGCGATCATTTTGTTGCCTAGTTTATTATTGAGCTGTTACATTCAATCTATTTTTGTGCAAAGAAGCTAAAATAATATATATATACATAAAAATGTAGGCTATAATTCCATCGATATTTACAAACGTAAAGATGATCTAAAATATTCCAAATATTTTTAAATGATGATGGTCCTAAATGCCCCCCAAAAAACAAGCACAGGCCTAACATTAGTCCACATGTTCTCCAATATGCCACCGTGTATACAGTCATAATAAACAAAAAGGAAAACAAGCACAAACCTAGATGTTTTAAATAATAAAGGCAGGCCTCTATGGCTAGCTATGAGACAAAGTTAAAGCTCAATACTAGTCCTGAATCCAGTTGTTGGCACAAAGCACGGCGTATTTTGGTTTGAAAACATGTAAAGGAAGAAGTGCTGACATCCTGCCAAGTCCTCCTATCCCCCCTCACCCCGCCGACCCGCACACAGCTCCCAGCTCTTCTGGTTCCACAGGTTTTGCAATTGAAATACAACACTTGCAAATAGTTCAGACCCTCCGCTCCACCGCAAACAAACACAAAAGTGGGACTATTTGCTCGGGAATATTGTCAATAAAGACCACGGAACAGGTTCCTCAGCTATATACAGGCTCTCTAACTAAGGATACCTATTTATGTTTTATGTGATACGGTTGGCTCAACAACAGGCCAGGTTATGTTTGTTCAGGGTCTGAAGAAATAATAGAAAAATGTAAGCCTGGAGTCATTTCGTGAGCCGCCTTTACTGCCTTAGGCCTCCTGTAGATAGACGACCCAGGACCCAGGAACCAGGACCAGGAACCAGGACCCAGGACCTGGACCCAGGACCCAGGACCCAGGACCAGGAACCAGGACCAGGAACCAGGACCAGGAACCAGGAACCAGGACCCAGGACCCAGACCCAGGACTCAGGACCCAGGACCAGGACCCAGACCCAGGAACCAGACCTAGGACCCAGGACTCAGGACCCAGGACCAGGAACCAGGACCAGGAACCAGACCCAGGACCCAGGAACCAGACCAGGACCCAGACCCAGGACCCAGACCCAGGAACCAGACCCAGGACTCAGGACCCAGATCCAGGACTCAGGACCCAGGACCAGGAACCAGATCCAGGACTCAGGACCCAGGACCCAGGAACCAGACCCAGGACCAGGACCCAGGACCCAGGAACCAGACCCAGGACTCAGGACCCAGGACCCAGATCCAGGACTCAGGACCAGGACCCAGGACCCAGATCCAGGACCCAGGACCCAGACCCAGGACCCAGGACCCAGGACCCAGGACCCAGATCCAGGACCCAGGAACCCAGACCCAGGACCCAGACCCAGGACCCAGACCCAGACCCAGGCCTGCGTCTCTACCAGCCTGTTGGTGGCTCAGCTCTTCTACTGCCACACAACTTGAGCATCCCCAGATCCACCGTACTAAAGTAGCTGGCGTTACTAACGGGGCTTTAGATAAACTGTGACCATGCTAGGTAATGAATTCCCCTGATATCAGAGCTGAAAGATGTGTAAATGCAGATTAGTTAAGGGCCTTTATAGACTCTGGCGCTGTATCTCTACGGCGCCTCGCCACTGGTTGGGCCGATATAGTCGCCCCCCTAGTTTTACAACAATCGTGTGGTCAACAGGGGAGCGTCAATGTAAACTCACAGATGTTGATGATGTTTGTTTTCCGATACCATATTGTTTGGTTCCTGAAGAAAAAGCGACCCGATGCATTTATAGGCTACCATAACCGTAAGCCCCACCAGCCCTGCACGTCCCTCTTTAATGAAGGGGGAGCAGGGCTAGAAGGAGGCCTCAATACAACAACTCAACTCGGTTCAACGCCTCTTTAATGTTTGCCAATATTTCGATAACGATTTTACAATCGCAAAGATCCATGATCTTATTGCGCTGTGATAAATGAGCATTTATTGTTCTTTGGTCATTCGCTGAACACGGTTTCTGTGGCAGCTTTCCTTTCCGCCTCTTGAGGTCACTATTCCATGAAGTGAATGCCATCGCTCTCCATCGCGCTTCTTCATGGTCTCCATGGTGGGCTCATATATAAATAATATTAAATAAATAGGTACCGGTGTACCATAATTATATAATAAATAATATATATGTTATAGTATATTTAATTTATGATATATTTTTATAGGCCTATACACACTCGGGGACCCTGTCAGGTTCTTCCAATTGAAATAATTCCTTGTAATGTTCAAGTTTGGATCATTTATTTTATTAATCCTTAATTTTGGAAGACTGTATTGTGCGGACCTGTGTGCAACTGCTAAATACTTTTAATGTAAATATTGTTAATTATGTAATATGTAATATACTATTAATTACATGACATGATTTATATCTTTATAATATCCTTAACGGTATGCCCAGGGTATTTAAATATAAAGAGAATCATTATAGTTCCACAATAAATAAATGTATTTTTGAACTATTTTTATGAGACTGGCATTACCATGCATTTTACATTTTATTTCCAGTTAAATCTTACATAGGCCTATATATTTTCATGTGTTATAGCTAATAAGTCTGTTTGCACATTCTGATTAACTATCACAATTATTGATGCCACATTAATTGTTAAACGTTTTTATTGTACCATTTTTTTTATTATTATTATTACAGTGTCATTGTTAAATTGCATAGACAGTGGAGCATTACAGTAATACAGCTTAGGTCTACAATTATGACTTGGCATCAGCCACATTCAGTCACATCGCCTCACGGAGTCATAGTTTGTTCTCTTATGGAAAATCCGTTTGGCTCCTTCATTTGTCTGTTCATCTGTCCATCCATCCACCATCCAGCCCTCATGCACTCTGTTTAGAATAAGCTGACCATGAGCATAGCATGTTATGTTCTATCATAATCCTACCGTTAGTCTTAGTCTCAGGCCTCAGTTGAGCATCCCTCCTAGTTGTATATCCCCGGGCCCCCCTCGTCTTCTTCCTTACAGGGCAGAAAGCAGAGAGGAGAGAGCCAGGACGATGTGGGCTGGCCGGCTAGCTAAGTGAGGGGGGGGGGGGCTGGGGGCTTGGGGGGGCAGGCAGATGTTTGATTCTCTGCCCTGAGCTTGATGAGTTTAAACCAGAATCCAGAGCAGGAACACCTAGACAGATAAGGATGCACAAAGAGAACGGGAGAGAGAGAACGGGAGAGAGCTAGGAGAGAGAGAGAGAGAGAGAGAAAACACTTTAAATACCGCCCAACTTAATAGTGATTATTGGCATGGGTTGTGCACTGGCTTTGCATACATCTTGTAACCGCCATAGCAACAGACATTTTCCTGATGATATTATATTGTCAATGTGAAAGACGTTATGTAAGAGCACAGTAAATATAAAAGGTATGCACCCATAATGTACAGTGTACGCAAGAGAAGAAAAGTCCTGTGTTGTACATGTAACTGCTTGCATGCAAAATGAATCGTTTGGAAAGCTTAATTGGCTGATTTACTATTTACATTATGACAGCGATCGGTTTTTATGAACAGAGATAATATCTGTGCAGATTTATCCATCATTATTTGTTGGTTAGTTTGGTAGTAAGTTTACTTCCACTCCAAGTGAAACTCGCAATATTGCAATGCTTGCATTTCAGGACATAAAGCCTCAGTTGATCGTAAAAAGCAGTCCTTGAAAAACGTCCATAGACGACGAGGAGCTATGATTTGAGCAGACCGCTAAAGGATGTCCGTCCATATACTTTAACGATCTGATAATCTGGCCCAGTGTGGCTGCTGTTGTAGGCGGTCTGGAATGAAGCCATTTTGTAAAATATTCATGAACTATCAAATGGCAGCCCATCTGATTGGCTAGGGAACATCTGCTGTGTCTCTATGCCTCTAGAGGTGCAGCATCTGTCCATTTGGGTAAGGATCGTGTGTTTTTGTGTGCATGCTTGTGTGTGAGTGTGAGTGCATGTGCTTGTATGTATATGTGCTTATTACGGCTGCATCTGAATACATGTGGTCTGCGCACAAAATGCATGTGTTGGAGAAATACATTGTTTTTTATGCATGTGTCTGTGTGTGTCTGTGTGTGCCCGCATGTGTTTGCCTGTGTGTGTTACCGGGTTTGTGTTGTGTGTGTGTGTGTGTGTGTGTGTGTGTGGTGCGTGTTTGTGTGTGTGTTTGTGAATGTGCGTGTGTGTGTGTGTGTGTGTGTGCGCATGTGTGTGTAAGACAGTGTCTCACGGGGCCTAGACATCAGGAGAAACAACTGTGTATTTAACTTGTTTATCTCCAGATGGCGGCGGATCATCTCAGAAATTATTAAAAAATCAGCCTGGGTTTCACCGAGATCTTAGGCCTGTCACTCAAGCGTTTCCCTCACTCAGAACTCCTCTGCGGCTCTGGTGTGTGAAGCCGCAGTGTCTTTTGTATCACAGGAAAGCATCCACCAGTCAAAACATATAGGGACCGGTCACAGCTCAGCGCTGAAGCCTTTTCTTTTTTTTTTTTTTTTTTCCACTCGTGTCGTGCGTGCGAAACTCTGGGACGGCTGTGAAGCCTTGGCTGTGTTTTTTTTTATCGCGGACATCTGGAAGCTAAATTGGTTAATGGCGCCTCCAAGCCAAGAGCTAGCCGGCCAACCCCACCCCTAGCTGGGGGTGCGGGGGTGTGCTGCGTGGGCTGTTGTCTCTACATCTGGCCAGCACCAGCCCCCCCTGCCCATATTCTTGTCTTTGATGACTACCACTGCTGGACACACACAGATTCTGCTTTCCATTCCCATTTCCTCGTAAGCATTAACATTAACCTCAATGACATTCGATTTAATGTCCCCCTCTTTCCACAGTGAATAATGGAAGAAGTAATGATACAATGGGAGCACAGTGTGTGACAACTTAGCTTTTGATTTGACAAGCTTTCAGTTACCATAAAAGCCAGAATAATTAATTTCTTTTGCTAATTCATTCATCCATCATCCATAATCAAAACGTTTTTCCTTAATAGGTACACATTAAAAAAAGAATAGCCCAAAACAACTTGCTATTTTGCAGATGATAGGAGCAACGTTGTTGCTGTTTTTGGTTTTTATCTCTGGCAATGATTTCACAATGTGTGTTACGGTAGTAAGTCTCTTCCTGGTGTGTGTGTGTGTGTGTGTGTGTGTGTGTGTGTGTGTGTGTGTGTTGTAGTAGATATGTAGCTGTAATCACTTCCTGTACGACAACTGAAAGTTTCCCAACAGCGTACTTGCGTTTCACAATCAGCCTTAGAAGAAGAGCAGTACCCCGCTCCCTATGTCTTTATGTGAGTCTTCCTGTCGGCCTCTTCCAACTCCAGATGTCGGAGGAACAAGCCAGCAGCTGTGGCAGGAAATTAGCTCCCATGGTGGTGAAAACAGGCTAATATACGTCCATACTGGGGGAAGCCCGGAACGACACGAAGCACTCGCACTCACCCACACGCGCGCGCACACACACACACACACAGACACACCCACACTCATACGCATACACATACTGTACATACACACCCACATACACACCCACACACACACACACACA
>NW_028177077.1:0-7986 GCF_964030765.1 Micromesistius poutassou
CTTTCTCTGGATGTGGGCCTGTGTGTGAGCTACTTTCAAATAGCCTGCCTCTGCTTCTAGCCCCCGGGCGATAAAACAATAAATGATCATATCGTGATAGACTTTTGATCAATATCAATATAAAACGTGTTCAATATGTATCAATAAGAGACTGGACCACCGAGTCTAGCAGCTGGGTTTGTTACACAAACACGGTCTCCGTACTTATTTACAACATTTGAGTGTTTTTCATCCCCGTACTATCGTTGTGTCGACAGTTGTAGTATTTATCAATGAAGAACAGTGGAAGGTCGTATTAAGTGTTAAACAGAAGTGTTTAAATCCAGCATGGTGATTCCTAGTCCTTTTTAGGTCATTCAAATGATCAATAGCTATCGATATCGATCAATAAGATCGAGTTATATCGTGATATGTCTCTCAGCCAGTATCGCCCAGGCCTTACCTTTCTTCAACCTCGTCGCGTGGGCCTACTTGTAGATCAGGGTTTCTCAACGGGGGCGGCAGCGCCCCCCTGGGGGCGTTCGTAGAACCCTAGGGAGGGGCGCTGGAACGAACACGGGGGCGTCACAACTTCGCTTGTGTAGTGGTCATTATTTTGAACTTTTTAAACTTTCATGGTTTTCAAATATTTTCGGTGCAAAAATAGGATAACTGAAATAAAAAGCCTATCTTCATATGGGTTTCTAACCCCTCTATCGTCTCATCTACTTTTTACTTAATGCTCAGTACCGTCATGATCGCCATAGTAACGCCGATAAACAAATCCACCTCATCTTAGTAGCGTGGTGCTTTCCGAAACTATTTTGCCCTCCCCTGACTTCCACTGGTTGGTTTGCGGGACATGCAAAGCAAGCGGTGGATGGGGCATTACACTAAGCAACATGAATCTCATCCATATTACATAGTAAGGCAACACAAGACGTGAATAAAGCTAACTCAGCTTAGCATGCTAATTGTAAATAATAGAACGTGCGCATTACATGTAGACCACTGCAACGTCGCTCATTACATCTGCAAACCGATAAACAGTTTCATAAGGTACGCACACCAACCGGCACATACTCATTTAACACTGATGTTACAGGCGCTTAACTTGTATAGTAACAAACTACTTTAATTACTATTTGGCCGCAAACTTAAACGTGCTACTCGCCAACTCAGAACGAAGCGGATAAAGGCTGCAGCGGGTTTGCGGGTTTGCGGGTTAACGGTTAAGTTTGCGGGTTAACGGTTCAATAACCAATAAAAATGTACACAAGCACTGTTACGTATTAAAATGTGTAAACTGAATACACATTTTCTTGTCCAGAAGAAACCAAAACGGCACAGAAGTTTTTTATTCAAGCAATGTAGCAGGAGTTGGAGTGGAGTTGGTAATGGATATAGCCTAACCACGGGTGTCGCAATTAAAAAAAAAAATAAAAATTAACAATAATAATGGAGGGGGGCGGGGGGGCGCCAGAGGATCAGGGTAAGGTATGGGGGGCGTTTGCTCAAAAAAGGTTGAGAAACACTGTTGTAGATGATTTATGCGTCTTTATGCAACAAGTAACACAACGTCGTCTGCTGTGTCCTCCAACATCGCAGCTTAATTAAACATGTGATATTCACAGGCGGCTGCCCCACTTAGTTTTTCCAATTGTAACCCCTGGGGCGGTTATGATATAACGCTAACATCGGAATCCAATATTTATGAAACAGTAGGGAAACAGCATAAATTCAACGAGCAGCGACTAGCGTTCCAGCGGTGTCTTTGGAGATAGTCTGACGTCAAATGAGGGGGGGAGACCTCAGAGTGTGAAAGACCATGCGAGCAAAATAACGTCTTCAAATGTCGCTTGAGCAACGCCCGAATTTTGCGTGTGGGCACGTAACGAGTGAAGTTGTGTCAAGTGTATTTGGTTTGGTTGCGTAAACACACGTCACATTTTTATGGAAGGTCAAATATGCGCACAAATATCGGCTTAGAAATGTTGTGGTAACGCGACCAAATTTAGCGTGTAAACAAGTAGAGAGTTTTGTTCGTGTTAACAGGTTTTTATTTTGCTGTGTTTACGCAAACAACAAAAACTGACTCTTATGTTGTAGGGGTCCTTTTCGGTTATACATGTTATACATCAGTAATTGATACACAACGCGCTCCCATAGGTTGTGTTGTTCGACGTTACTGACAGAACCTCATCATGAATACGTAATATGTACGCATGAATATGTATGACTGGCTTGATTCAAGGCCCCTCATTGGCCACAACCAGAAAAGGCACGTTAACATTTTTTGGTCAAAATATATAACGTTAGCACGCAAAAATTTGATCGGGAAAACGCGACATTACGAAGACGTTATTTGCGCTAATGTCCTTCCATCTGCTCATTGACAAAATACTTATATATATATATACATATAATATATATATTATTTATTATATGTATATGTATATATATATATATTATACTTATTATATGCTGAGAACATTGATGACAGCACAAAGATAAGCCTACACTTATTGTGTCATCGGTTTAAAAAAATAACGACCATTCGATTGTAGCTAGCTGCTAGCAACTCAACCCTTAACACATGAGGCAGTTCTGTTCAAACGAAGGTCAGACGAGGATCCGTCTCAGCCAATGAGCTTCATTTGCTTGGTATTTGCTTGTGGCCGGACCACAGAGGATCGGACCAATCAGAGTCCAAGTAGGGCCGCTCGATTATGGAAAAAAAAACATAATCACGATTATTTTGGTCAATATCGAAATCTCGATTATTCAAACGATTGTTTTTGAGTTTGAAAACACGATGCATTTATTCATAATTTCTCTAATTTACAAAAAAAGAGAATGGGAACTTTGAAATGACAATAAAATGGTCAAATAGAAAATAAATAATGTCCAGATATGAATCCAGCTGTTCTGCAATTTATACAAAGAAAGAAAAAAATTAAATTTAATAAAAAATATCTATATATATATATATATATAAAAAATAGTTTCAACTCGATTATATTAGTTTGGTGATCGTTTCAAGCTAAAATCGAAAACGCGATCGAAAATGCGATTAATCGCCCAGCCCAGAGTCCAACAAGGAACCACATGAAGAGCAGTGACAGAAGTTGAAAGACTGACGGTTCGACCAATCCACCGAACCGTTCCCCAGGCCAGCTCCCCAGATGGTTCTGTCTGGGCTCTGTGGTTCTGTCTGGGGTCTGTGGTTCTGTCACGACGAACCATCTGGCCCGTCAGTTTAACTCAAACCCACAACACAAACACAATCGTTTGTGGCCCGGATGATGAGACCAATTACGTCGACACAAACGATTGAAACGCTTTTGGAGCGACGCCTTCCGACTGTTTTGCGTCGAGTAGCCCGGAGTTTATTGGACGTACTCCTTCCAAGGGACTCACAAACAGCCCCCGAACCCGAACCAACGCCAGACCGACAAAAGGCCTCCACAAAAATATATTGTTATTGACGGTTCCTGAACGTGTAAAAGCCCGTCACGATTCACTAACCGCCATCCAAAGTCCTATTCTTGTTCAGTTGTTTTTTACAGAACAAGAACCGTTTTTTCGTTTGCTTGTCGTAAAAGTAGATTCCCCCTCAGAGAAGTGAAAGCTGAACACGTATTTGTTCAGATATCTCATAACTCAAGAGCTGTGTAACGCTACACAATACACGACACACCGCACACACACACACACACACACACACACACACACACACACACACACACACACACACACACACACACACACACACACACACACACACACACAGTGTGTGTTAAGCAGATGACATAAAAACAACACCTGGCCCAGACCATAATAATCAGAGTCGGCACTAATGGAGTTAGGAGTGAAGGGGTGGGTGGGGGGCATGAGGAGCAGGGTTGCCAGATTGGGCGGGAAACATGGTCCAATCTGGCAACACTACTGAGGAGGAGAAGTTATATTTGGTCTCTCCGGGTGGTCCACCACCACCGGGGGAGCCTAATCACTCATGATGCCTTCCAGATGAAGGTTACGATTCCCCCGCAGTAACCCCCCGACACACAGGTAACCCCCCGCCCCCCCCCCCCCCCCCCCCCCGCCCGGAGAAACAATTTAAAAAAAAAAGTTTCTAAAATTTGTTTTCTGGAAATCCTCCCACCGAGCAACCAATCAAAAAAAAATGATTAAAGACACGACCCGGGTCCGCACCATTCGCAGAAACACGTCCGCTCCTAAATAACAGACAGGGCCAATCTGCACCAGCCGTAATTACAGCGTAATTACTTCCTTTGTGTGTCGGTGGGTCCAGCAGAGAGAGAGACGCGGGGGAAACCGTCTTCCTCTTTCGCATGGGAGCCTGACTTAACCAGGGCTGCCTTGCTCGAGGGTAGCATTGTGCGCTTTGATTAAAAAACAATTAAAGACTGGAGCGCAAATTAATATCCTGGCTGCCCCCCCCCCACCCCCCACCACCCCGTCATACAGAATATAAGAAAAATATAATTACAAACTAATTACTTGGCCTAGTAAAGAATCTAAGAGGTTTAAATGGCTTGAGTTTCCCCCCCCAATGCCTAATTCAGAGGGCAAACACATATTATGTAGTGTGAATGCCTACGAACTGTATAAACTGGGACAACACTGTTTTTATTATGCACATCCGTGGGCAAACCCAACATATTCGAGACAGAGACTAAAGGGGGAATTACCGCCACCCAGTGGACGGAACCATCAGTGCACCCCACTCCACACAACGCGGGGCCTTCTGGAACTGCCCGTCTATCGCCCGCTGCACTCACTGCAGTCGTCGGCATCCGCAGGGAGTTGAGCGTTTAGTGTGTCAGCCAAAAGGCAGGCCTCTGTAATTGGAAAGGGATGCGCCGTCTTGCTTACCTCCTCGACATGCCAGGGCTTGCGCCGAGAGAAGGCGATCGCAAGCCCCTGAGTCGAGCTGATTGGACGGTCTGCGGTCTCCATGGCCACTTCCTCTCTCTCTCTGTGCCTGCTGGCACTTAATGAAGCGGGCGATCCACTAGGAATGGGCTCTGATTGGTCGAAGGGAAATCCCCTTGTATTGTTGCCCTGCTGGCCAAATTTTTGTTCGGTTTTTTAGACGAGCTAACATAAAGTTTATATTATTAGTTTCTTCATTATTTGCGCTAAATCTTTGACTTGTTTTGAGTAAGTAAACAAAGCCGCAGAGCAAACAGCAAGACACTTGAGTGTACAGGTCAATGTAATACTTTATTCATGTACTTAGGACCACATATATATATAATACTGTATAAATACTCTATTTATTCTAATCCTTCTGTGATTCTCAATATCAAATAGAAAATATTTTTTCAAAAAAAACCACAAAGCCTCATTGAGTACATTTTAACAGGCTGTACAAAAATAAATAATTAGGTATTCTGTACAAAAGGGAAAGATAGGTAAACAAGACAGCAACAAACCATACCTTCTCAGAAGGCGGGAGAGACTTACTTATGAAGTAGTATAAGAGAAGAGTCCCTCTCTAATTCACACACACACGCACACACACACACACACACACACACACACACACACACACACACACACACTCGCACACACACACACACACACACACACACACACACACACACACAAGCGCTCCTCTTTGGTATCTGCACAATGTCCTTATAAGGAGTATGTAGATTAGGGCAAGATATGGCTATAAAAGAAAATAAACATCAACAATAACAACAAACAATAATGAAAATATGGTCTTCTCTCTGAAACAAACGTAGTGACAACGCAACGTAACAATGTGCCGACGGCCATGACAGTGATCTATTTATAGTGTCTAGCATGCGTAGCATAAACAAACAAACTTGGACTGGTTCAAGTATTTTGAACGTTAAAACATTTTAAAAAAAAAAACACTAAACACTGAACCAATATTCTTTTTTTTTTTTGTTCCATTCCTGATGGCGTGAGCAAGATAAAATATATATATATATATGTCTCTTTCATTAGTTTTTCTGTTTTTTATATATTTCAGGGGTTCTGCGTAACTTTGTACGACTTTGTACTATAACGTCTATCTGTCCGTCCAGCCCAGCTTGGACAAACAACACACACATACATACAAAATACACACATGTGAAACTCACACACTCTCTCACACACTCTCACACTCTCTCTCACACTCTCTCTCACACTCTCTCTCACACTCTCTCTCACACTCTCTCTCACACTCACACTCTCTCTCACACTCTCACACACACTCTCACACACACTCTCACACACACAAACAAACACAACATGGCATGGCATTGGCATATCGAGTAGCACCTGTTTTCTGTTTAGTAAATCAGGAATGCCCATGGATCGTTAAACCCTTGGATGGAAGCCTGGTGTCAATAGTAGCCGGGGGCAGCCCACTCCCCTGGCTAGCTCAGACGCAGTCTTTTTGGTACTATTGTCCCGCCCTGGTCGTGGTACCCCCCCCCGAATCTTTATTTCGTCTTTTTCGGCTGCTGGTTGCTATGGTTACTCTTGGTCTTGGCCTCTGTGTCGGAAGAACAGGATTCGGAACCACCACCACCACGACGGACCGGACTCTTATGTCGGCATGCAATGTTTTTTTCCGATTTCCGGAGTCAGATGTTTTCCGATATCGGCGTCCGACGTTTCTACAGTTTTTCTGGTCCGTGTGTGTGTGTGTGTGTGTGTGTGTGTGTGTGTGTGTGTGTGTGTGTGGTGGTGGGGGGGGGGGGGCTGCTGATTGTCGTGGTTACTCTCGGCCGTCGGAAGAACGAAGATTCAGACCTCGATGGATCGGACTGCGGTTTTCGCCCCACCGCGTCCGACGTTTCAGCTTTTCAGCGTCCGATGTTTCAGAGTGTCTCCGTGGTCCGTGTGGGGGGGGGGGCCCCGGGGGGGGGGGGGGGCGAGGGGCCCCTGAGTGTCACAGAGCCAGAGTCTAGGTCTCAGTGGAGGAGGTGCTGTTGCGCACCATGAAGAAAGAGGAGGATGGAGGAGAGGAGGATGGAGGAGAGGAGGATGGAGGAGAGGAGGAGGATGGAGGAGAGGAGGATGGAGGAGAGGAGGAGGATGGAGAAGGAGGAGGTGGCAGCGGCGAGGGGGGCCCCCCCCCCAAACAACAACAAGAGTCCTAGCAGGGCCCCTGGTGACACAGTTCCAACAGGGGCCTCGGTCGGCCCTTGGGCTCGCAGCTCTCGTGCGCCACGGTGGCCCCGTCGGGCCCCAGGCAGCGCAGGGCCCTCTTGCGGTACCCGCGGCCGCACGTGGTGGAGCAGGAGGACCAGGCGCCCAGCAGCCAGGCGGGGCAGGGCTGCGCCGAGCACGCCCGGGCCCCCGGGGGCCTCAGCTCCTCGGGGCACTCCCGGGACGAGCGGCCCTGGGGGTCCAGGCACAGCACCTCGCGCTGCTGGGCGCCGCCGCCGCAGGTCTGCGAGCACGGGCCCCACTCCCTCAGGGTCCACTCGGCGCCGCCCGCCTCGCGGATGGCGTTGATGGACGGGCGCCGCGACGCGCCGCCGCCGCCGCCGCCGCCGCCGCCGCCGCCGCGGGCGCTAACGGGCCGCGGGGCGAAGTAGCTGAACTTGACGCGGGGCCGGGGGGCCTCGCCCACCGACAGCACCTGGATGGTGAGGGCCTCGGGCAGCGGCGCGAAGCTGCGCAGGCGCTCCAGCGTCGCCATGGAGCCGCTGTAGCGGAGGACCGCCCCCCGCAGGGCGATGTCCGTCTCCTGCGTGGTCAGCTTGTAGTTGCCGTTGAGCAGGTAGCCGCCGCCGCCGCCGCCGCCGCCGCCGTCGGCCGACGCCGCGCGGCGCACCGCCAGGTAGCTGTTGTCGGGGCGACCGTTGCCGGGCGCCCGCTGCTTGACGTCGAGGTGCGTGGCGCCCGCGGGGATGGTGACCACGTCCTGGTAGCCGTGTCTGAGGAAGGACGGAGGGACGGAGGGGGAGAGGAGAGGGTCAAACCACGGCTCTGGTGAGTGTGACGCGTTGA
>NW_028177076.1:0-7691 GCF_964030765.1 Micromesistius poutassou
GTAGGGGATCTCGTCGCCGTGCGCCGCGTCGGCCCACTCGGGCCGCGCCTCCGTCTGGCAGTGGTGGTAGAAGGTGTAGAAGTAGACGGGCGACTGGAACTCGGCGTGCAGCTTGGCGGTGGCGATGGCCGGCGCCACCCACTGGTGGTCGGTGAACAGCGCCAGCAGCGTCTTGCGCCGCATGTCGCCGTTGTCCCGGTCCGCCCAGTCGGTGTACATGAACTTAATGGTCTCCCTCAGGATGTCCTTACCTGGAGGGGGGGGGCGGGGGGGGGGGGGGGGGGTGGGGGGGAGGGAGGGAGAGGGAGGGAGGGAGACAGGGAGGGAGGGAGAGGGAGGGAGGGAGAGGGAGACAGAGAGGGAGGGAGGGAGGGAGGGAGGGAAAGAGGGAGGGAGGGAGGGAGAGAGAAAGGGAGAGAGAGGGAGGGAGTGGGAGACAGAGAGGGAGGGAGGGAGGGAAAGAGAGGGAGGAGAGAGAGGGAGGGAGGGAGAGAGAGAGGGAGAGAGAGAGCGAGAGAGGGAGAGAGGGAGAGAGCGAGAGGGAGAGAGGAAGGGAGGGATATAGAAACATAGAGGGAGATGAGACAGCGAGGGAGAGAGAGACATGGACAGTGTTAGAGATTTGACGAAAAAACATGTTTTTTTATTGCTTTTTAGGACACACTCACACTAGGCAAGGTGCCCCACTGTGCCGCTGGCCTGTGCTCACACAAGGCAATCTCACCTGGGCCTAGTGTGAGTGCGCCCTTAGATTCCTAATATAGTCATAATATAGGAGAGTCAAAGTTGCAATGGCATTAAAAGCAAAATAATCAAAAAAAGAGCTTTTTTATGCCACTGCTTGATGGTGTCCAGTGAACCACAGCAATAGATAGGGGAGAAGGACGCATGTTCTTTTCAGAAGGACATTTGTTCAGGACAGACGGACCAGCAGAACTCACCCATAGAGGGGTATCCATAGAGGTTGTCAACAAAGTTGGAGATGGTGTAGTCAAACGCTGCGGCGGAGATGCCGTCGTTGTCCTCGCTGTCGTCCACGAACTTCAACCCCTCTCCCTGGTTCACGCCGATCAGGATGTCGTAATTGAGGAACTCCCCCTGTTGGTCGGAATAAAGAGCAGCAACGCGCTTAGTTTCAACAGAGCCCGTCTACGGAGAGCCTTGGCACTCTCTATTGAGCCCTGTTGTGTCGAACTTGGTTGCAGTTCCATTAGAATTCCACTGGGGGTGATCTCGGGCGAGTGCAGATTGAATGGGGGTCTATGGGGCTAGACGGCTAAATGTATCGCTTTCACCTGCTTTGTCGTTGATATAGCGCAGATTTTCTTGTAGATTCCAAAAGTTCAATACAGATTATAGTTCAAAAGTCGACTGATTGAGTACTTATGTCCTTTTGATTTCTTACAGTTTGGGCCGTTGTTGGCCGTACACGCTAGCATTCTGCTAATGAATGCTGATTGGTCAGAGACGGACTTGCGACTGATTATGACCAGAGACCCCTCTTGATGGCATCTGAAGCTGAAGCAGAATCAGAAACATTATCTTAAGGAGGACTTTCCGTCTAAGTTAATTGTATTGTATATAATATATGATAAAGTATATTATATATATATATATTATATGTGCGGAAGTGCCAAAGTGACTCAGGACTTGCTGTAAAGCAGGACCTGTGGCAGTATGAAAGTATGTGACGTCATCATCTTTTTAAACAGATTTTAAGAACAGATAAGTGAACTTAAAAAAATCAATATTCAGCTGAGTGTGAGGGAGAAGCCCCGTCGACTCCCGTTCATTCTGCCCTCGCCCGCCAGCGCCCTCGCACGGACAGATGTGTTACCGCAACCAGTTCAGAAACCGGACGTTACCAGAGAGTGCCGGTTCTCTTCCTATTAGACATTTTCTGGTTTCACGCTGAAAAAACGACAAAACAAAGCCGCAGAATGTTTTCCTTTTTTCAAACACGGTCTTTAAAAACAACCTGAAAGTTTGGTAAAAAGTTGTGTTTCATTTGTAAGGTTAAGGCTGAAGTCCCGAAGCCAATTTGTTTTTTTTATTAATGAATTGAATGCCTGAAAATAACAAAAAATCACAACTCTATGGCTGTGTCCCAAGGCTGCTGTCTAGCTAGGCAGCAGCCTTTGGAGGCAGAGTTTTGTATGAGGTGACCTGAAAAGGAGTCTGCTTTGAGACTGACTTCAGGCAGCAATGCGGCACGACTTCACGATATTGCCAAACAATACAAACAGCTAACAGTTACCCTGACAACTGTCGGCCATTCGGATGACCTGCTCCTTTGTCGTAAAATACATTTTTCAGTTTTGTCAAGCGTCTTCTACAGCATATACCCAAACAACGATTGGACATCGTAGTCACTACACATCACCTATCACTCGACCGCTGAAACACCAGACACAGACCTGCTGCATGAGGATCTCGGGGTCGTCGGGGACGACGTCTCCATCCACCACGGGGCCGAAGGCGATGTGGTAGCGCGCCGGCTGGATGTCCTGGTCCACCAGCTCCCGGAAGTTCTTGCGCCGGAGGCAGTCCACCAGGTCGGCGGTCTCCGAGTAGGTGCAGCCCACCTTGCGGGCCAGGATCTTGGTGTACTTCAAGGGTTGGTAGTTGATGGACCAGCTGGAGATGGCGGTGCCGCTCTGGGCGATGGCTCTCTGGAACAGACCTGGAGAGAGAGAGAGAGAGAGAGATTATTAGTGTGGTTGCAAGCACATCCACTGTTCTTCTTAAGTTTTATTTATTCAGTTTGCCTTTTTTGTGCAGTTAATTGCTCCTGCATATGTTCGGCCAAGGGCGTAGGTTTGGATTCAACTTTGGGGAGGATTCTGAGCATCAAACACTTTATTTCCTGCATTCTGGTGAATTTTTATTCAACAATTTCCTCTCCTTTTCTGAATTAATTTATGGAGGACATTTCTTTACTATGTATAGGAAATGTACTTAGTAACAGTTCTTGCCTCCACGTCGTCCATTCATTACTGATAATTGGACACCTCGTCGGGCATTAACTTTATATACTTTGTGGTGTCACCTCTATACAGTTAACGGGACACTAATGCAGACACCAAACCTGTTGCTCTTGTCACTGCCTGCGCCTGCAACCATAGACTGTATAAAGACCACGACTCCTAACCTGACCGGACCTGATCCATGGACCAAGCGTAAGCGAGAGCAACGTGCCTGTGAACGTGCGTGTGACGGCAGGGTTAAGATGGTATGGTCCACTATAGGGGTGTCTGAAATGATTGGGCAATGTATTTACAGGTCAGAAGGATATATAAATGTTTTGAGCCCCCAGAAATGTTTTTCATTGATGGCTATCTCTCAGAGTTTTTCAACTCTTTCAACTTTTTAAACTATTAAACTTTTTATGGCTCCGCCGTCCGTCTTCTCTGGCACTTCAACTACTTCAGACATCATAAATTGGTCAATTTTCAACGTTAACCTTCGTTCAAACCATTTAACAATTCAACACACTTGTATCAACACACTTGTAACCGGATTTACCTTTATACTTTTTTCAGAATCACAGTTTAAGTTACGACAGGCAGTGTTGCCAGATTGGGCGGTTTTTTCACGCCGAATTTGACTACTTTTTACAACATTCAGGCAGAGGTGACGCTAGCGCTGACGTTAGCGCTGATGTTAGCGGTGACTTTAGCAGCAGAGATGTATAAAGTACTAGAGACCCAGACTTAAGTAAAAGTACAAGTACTGTATCAAAAAAGTGACTTGAGTAGAAGTAGAAGTGTTCTTTAAACATCCCACTTAAGTGGAAGTACTAAAGTATCAAAATCAATCATTCAAAATGTTTTGTACTTAAGTATTGCAAGTAGTTTATTTTAAAATGTACTACTCAAGTACTGAAAGTAAAAGTAAAAGTATTGTGTTATGTTTATATGAAAGAAAGCAGTCAAAAGTTTGAATATCATATTGTTTATATTATCTCAAATATTTAAACTGAAGGACACACAATTCCTTTGGCTGTAGCAGCAGTACAAGGACAGGAATACATACAGAGCTGTATTAAAGCTGTCAAA
This sequence comes from Micromesistius poutassou, assembly GCF_964030765.1. Lineage (NCBI taxonomy): Eukaryota > Metazoa > Chordata > Actinopteri > Gadiformes > Gadidae > Micromesistius > Micromesistius poutassou. The sequence continues at coordinate 4,059 of NW_028177076.1, forward strand.
GGCCACATACAAGTGTTTATGTAAAAACAAACAACTAAAACATCTCCAAGGCCAGAGGGGTATTCCAAGAAAACGGCAAACTTGACAAAAGGGACAAACACAAAAGTGACAAACACAGAAAGGGGACTCAATGTTCAAAATACCGGAATTGTCCTTTAACTTACCCAGTTAAAGGACAATTCCGGTATTTTGAACATTGAGCCCCCTTTCTGGTTTGTCTAGGAAGAAATAGAGAACATTTGGACTATTGGTCCTGTCTCAGGTGTTTGGCTCATTTAGAATCGCCCCTGCCTGCTTCAGAATGGCTGGCGACGTGTCCTTAAAACAACCCTAAACGTTTGTTTTCAGAAATGTGCAACTCACCGAGTGGTTAGTGGTGTTTGTTGATGTTGCAAATCAAGTATCGTAGCGGAATACAGTTTCTGTCATGTTTGATTGCTATTTTATTGCATTTTGTAAATCCCATTGATTTCTGTTGGAAGACTCATTGCTCGTTGGCGGGCTGTTTACGCTTGTTGTAGTCTTTTCGTTCGGTTCTAGCCCTACTGTTGAGACAGAGAACCGAACGAAAAGACTACAACCAAACGTAAACAGCCCCCCTTTCCGTTTCAATGAGTCTTCCAACAGAAATAAATGGGATAACATTATTATAATTGTAACGAGTAACAATTCAGCACATGAAAAATGTATTGGAGTAAAAGTATTAAACTCATCAAAAATATGTAGTGAAGTAAAAGTAGAAGTAGGAGAAAAAAAGAATACTCCAGTAAAGTACAGATACAGCATTTTAGTACTTTTTTTTAGTACTTCGTTACTATACATCTCTGTTTAGCAGTTTAGCAGTGTGTCACTGTGCTATCAGTCATTGGTTGAGCTATGATAAACAAATGTTGCGCAAGTTTTGGGTAGAGATAGGTGAAACATGAGAAGCCCAAATATACTGACTCCACTTTAATCTTTTTACATGCTCATTTGTTCTGCTGTAGCCTTATTTTTTTTTTACATCATTCAATATGCCTTTGCTTTTAAAAAAAAACGTTTAATTGTTGGGCTCTTAATATCATGTAAGGCTTTATGTACATACAACTAGCTCACTCTAGTGATATAACTGAGAATAGCACTCTCAACTGGTTTTACTATCGTTTTCTGATTTAAAAAAGCCTAAAAGCCTAAAAAATTGTTGATTGCTGGAGAGGGTGGAAATGTTGTAAAGCAATAGGCACACGGTGAGTGAACTCGATAGTAGGCTAAATTGCTGGCGAACCAAGCTACCGTCTCTAGCCTTCTCTCTGAAGGACGCTACAGTGTGTTGCATAGCAACCGCCGTACACTTTGCAGGCAGCCAGGAGGGACTAATTTTTTGTATTTGTTAAAAAAATGCTTTTCCGACTTTCTCGTGTGACGATCCCTCCTCCCAGGCACTAGGTGTCCCTGTTTCCCTTGAGTTGTGTTTTACAGATGCTGAGTGGAGAGATCGTCAGCGGCATGAGGAACACCTGGGCCAGTGTGTGCTCTGCTTACAAAGAGCTTCCTCATTCTGTGAAAAGGCGGCGGGGAACAGACTCCTTTTTGCCGGCAGGCTTGATGGCAGCGTTTTTGTTTTGTTTACTTTGACATGCACATACACTATCACCCACCCATACACGCACTCATGACTGATACTGATCTTTACACGTTTTGTCTTGATTGAATTGTTAAATAAACACTCTTGTTGGTAGCCAGCTTGTGCTTGTCCTCCCTACTTTGTCACAGCCTTGGAGTCGGGTTGTGACACTCGCTTTTTCAAAATTGAGGGTGTCTATGACTTTCATTTCGCCATACTTACGTAACCGTTTTATAAAAGCAATAGATCACTTCAGTCAGTGAAATGTTCTCATTATACCACAGTTAAGGGGGTCGCAACGCCCCTTAACTGTGGTATAATGACCACATACCACAGCCTGTCGTGATCTATTGCTTAATTATAGTTGAATATATACGTATTGTATAGGTATGGAAAGACGGCAACCACAGAAAGAAACATTGATTTTGGTTCAATAGCTCACTCTCAGCGCTTTCTACTATCTGTCAACGTTTTGTCACGTGAAGCCATTTTGAACACACATTTGTCACATTAATGTTATCATATGATCAACGCTCGGTGCAATAGCCTACTCTAGTGGTGAAACTTGGTACAGCACTGTGTCACAGCGCACAGCTCACCTGTTACTGACGTTCCTGTCTGATTTTGTAATGTAACACGCCGCTGTTGCTTAATAAATGAAGTTGAATAGTATTATTTATATTGTGTACATGTATAGAAAGAAAGAGCCATGGACTTTTTTTTGTTGGGATCATTTGATCACTGCTCGGTGAAAAAGTGTCAGTGTGATGGTGTAAGGAGGTAGGCCTGTCTCGCTATCGCTCTCACTTAGCCCGCTGTGGGTAGGAGGAGGAGGAGGACGCTAAAGACACAGAGAGAGCCGCTGAAAAGTGTGACTCTGGAATTGAAATTAATTAATTTACCATTTGTCCATTCACGAAAAAAAAACGATGAAGATCACTGCAGTTATTTGCATACAATCATACTTATTATCTATGTCCATAAATATGAGCGGAGTCTGAGCAGCCATTATCAACGAGACGACTATTTAGTTTCCCTTCGCTGACCGGTAGCCTCACCTCTCCTCACCTTTTATTTCTACTCCAACCAAAGTCATGAAGTGTGTTTGTTGACCACGTTTCTATAGCCTGCGTGAACAAGCACAGTCAGAACGCAAAGGGGCAAAGGCTACAGGACGTGCTTTTTGCAGTCTTCAAGGTTGTAGTTTCATCGCGGCAGACCGACGTCCGTAACACAGTCAGACTCTCTCAGCACCGCGGCCGTCGTGGCCTAAGTCCTCACGACGTCTCTCCTTGACCTCAGGATGTTTTCCATCGAGGTCAAGGGAAGCGTGGGCAGGAACTGACACGGGACATCATAGTTTTCGTCCGTTTCACCGAGGCCATAGTCTATGCAGGCCTTCATTTAAATGCATTATTCACGAAAGCCATTCATATATTCAGCTCCTGAAAGTGTGATTGGTCGACAGTGTCCTCGGTTTGAGAGGTTAGTGAGGTTAGACAGAGAGGGGGGGGGTGGTTTGAGGTGATGACTCAACATGCGGTGTGACGGGAGCAGAGAGGAGGGTCGGGGGGGGGGGGGGGCTACCTTACCTGGTGTGCCCCGTCCCACCTCCACCCCTCCCCCAGTGGCGTCACCCCGGGGCAGGGGGTTTGGGACACCTGGGTGGAGGCGGTGGCGGTGGTGGTGGTGGTGGTGGTGGTGGTGGGTGGGGAGAAGGCGGGACCAAGGGTGAGGCGATGTGATTGGACGACGCAGACGATGAGCGCTGGGATGGATGGACGGGTGGCTGGTCACGCCGGTGGAGGTGGAGGACAGAATGGTGGCGGTCGGACGTAGGGTGGAGGATGTGGTGGTGGTGATGGAGGGGGGGAGGGGGGGGGGGGGATGGGGATGAGAGGGGGGGGTAGTTGACAAAGAGGTGGGGTTAAGGGTTAAGAATTGACGGCTTCACCGTGGCGTGTTTGTGTGTGAGAAAAGAGAGACTGTGTGAGTTCAACAAAAACAATGACATGATGACGAGACAAACA
>NW_028177075.1:5000-17585 GCF_964030765.1 Micromesistius poutassou
GGCGCGCAAGACCAAACGGGACAAAGAGGAGCTGAGGGCCCAGAGGCGCAGGGAGAGGTCGAAGACGCCGCCCAGCAACCTGTCGCCGATCGAGGACGCCTCCCCGACCGAAGAGCTGCGGCAGGCCGCGGAGATGGAAGAGCTCCATCGCTCATCCGCCTCGGAATACTCCCCTCAGAGTCTGGACTCGGAGGCCGAGGGATATGAATCCAAACTCTACAAATCGGGCAGCGAGTACAACCTACCCACCTTCATGTCGCTCTACTCTCCCGTGGAGAAGTCCTCGACCACCACCACCACCGTGGCGCCCTCTTCTACTTCCAAACCCCTGAAGAGTGCCGAGGAGGTGTACGAGGAGATGATGAGGAAAGCGGAGCTGCTTCAGAAACAGCAGAAGCAGCAGCAGCAGCAGCAGCACCACGGGAGACACGGCCAGTACTACGAGGAGGAAATCAACGGAGACGAGTACGAGGACGAGGACGAATACAGTCAGGACAGGACCGGGTACGACAACCAGGCGGCCGAGACGGAACAAGACATTTACGAGGAGATCCGGCAGACGTCCCAGAACATCACGAAGATGCAGCAGGCCAGCGACGAGCAGGTGGAGATTGAGATCGAGAGCTCCTACCCGGAAAAACAACTTCTTGACACGAGCTCGGCGTTCACCAAGCTGCTGGAGCAAAACAACGCCCTCCTCACACCGGGGACCAGTCCCACCCAGGTCTCGGCGCCGGTCTCGTTCGCCGAGACCGCGGCGAGGATCCCCGACGTGCGCGTCACGCAGCACTTCTCAGCCAAGGACATCAACAAAGACCGGCTCAAGGGCCAGACGGGGAAGAACGGCATGACCCCGGCCGTGTCCGCCACCACCATCGCGGCGTACGGAGTGTACGCCAGGGACGCCGTGACCATCTCCCAGACCAGCACGAGCCACACCGTCACGACCACGTCCGCCACGCACAGCAGGCACACGGGTGGCCCGGCGACGTCCACCACCACCAGCGTCTCCAGTGTCTGCAGCAAAATAGCGGAGATCACCCAGGCCTACAGCCAGAGGGAGGTGATCACCAGGAGAGTGGGAGGAGAGACCAGGAACGTGAGGGACGGCACCACGTCCTCCACGGAGAGAATCATGGAGCCGCGGTCTCCAAAGTACACCACGTACTACCGGAGCACCAGCCCTCCTCTCTCCCCGTCGCCGCCGCCACAGAGCCCTACTCGCTCCCCGTCCAGAAGGGCCACCGCCGAGTTCTCCACCCAGACCCACACAGGAGGCGGCGGAGGAGGAGGAGGAGGAGGCGTACAGTCCGCTGGTTCCGGTCCTTCCTCTCCGGTGTTGGCTCAAGCGACTCAGACGTCGTCGTCGTCGCACCGGTCCGTTTCGCCGAGGCTCCACCGGCAGCAGTCCTCGCAGGACGCCCGCTATTCGCCGCCCTCGAGCCCGGCCAGGCCGATGACGGTCAACACCGCCACCTCGCCCCTGTCCTCGCCCACCCGCTTCAGCCGTCAGTCGACCTTCGAGGCGTACTCCCCCATCGCCAGCCCCCCGGACACGCCCCCCTTCCAGCAGCACTCGCCCACGCAGAGCTTCTACCGAACCCAGAGGGTGGAGAAGGTCAACGTGGGGACCAGCATGGTGGCCCCCACGCACACGTACAGCAGGGGGTCCATGTCGATGGACAACATATCCCTCTGCCGTATTTCCACCGTTCCCGGAACGTCCAGGGTGGAGCAAGGACACATGATCCACGGGGGCAGCGTGGTGGACCTGAGAACGGTCACCGGCCACAAGTCGACCCCCGTGATCATGACCGACCACGGGATGGATCTCACCTCGCTGGCCACCGAGAGCCGGATGTACCACGGTGGACCGGAGGGGGGTAGACACTCCACCATCGTCCAACCACTGATTATGAACCTCAACACTCAGGAGACCACCACGCCCACCACCGTGAGCGTGACAGTGGCCGCCTCAATGTTCATGACACAGCCTCAGCACCCCTCCGTCTACGGCGACCCCCACCAGAACCGGATGGACCTGGGCCAGGGAATGGGCCCCGCCATGTGTCTGGCTCACAACCAAATGGTTCAACCCCAACTCGACCCCACCATACCAAAAATCGATGCCAAACTAGACGACCTCAGTATACAGCAGCAGGAGCTCCAAAGGCAACAGGAGAAGTTGCAGAAGCAGCAGGAGATCCTGGAGCAGCAGTTGCAGCAGCATCACCAGATGCAGCACCAGCAGCAGCAGGCCTCTGCCATGGCGCGGTACAACATCACGGGCCAGATCTCGCCGCTGCTGAAGAAGGACATGCTGGTCAGCCAGAACGGCAACGCCTCGACCGTGGTCAGCGCCATTTCAGCTCCCCTCAACCCCGACTCGTATGGCAACGGTCCAATTGAGCTGCAAGGAAATCCCAACACGCCCGGTGTCATGAGTCTGACCGGGGGCGTCTCACCTCACGGCATGGTCGTACAGATGGATGGAAGCTTAGGTCCGTGCGGGCCGGTGACGCAGCTGGTGAAGGTGGAGGAAGGCCAAGACGCCTTGGACCTGGCAGGAGGCCAGATTAAATCAGACCAGCCAGCCTGCTGCGATGTGGTTTACCGGCTTCCGTTCGGGGGAGTGTGTGTAGGAGAGGCAGAGAAAGAGGGCATCAGGCCTCCCTCTGCGCCGCCACTCAACTACGAGTCCGACCCCGAAAGGCAACCTGGACGGTACCATGAATATCCCATGGATGGACGGAAGGCCTACACCTTGCCCTACCCTGGTAGGCTTCAGCCGTCAATGTCTGACACAAACCTGTCTGACCCTGGTCTGCAGGCCTACCATTCTAAAATAGACCCCCAGCTCCAGACCACTGCGGACCTCGCCATGGATCTAAACGCCATGAAACAAGCCTACGAAGGGGGCTTCATGGGAATGCAGTACGGCTCCTACACCGATCTACGACACGGCGGGGACATCACGGCCCAGGCCCTGCCGATACGGAGGTTCAACTCCCTGTCTAACATCAGCACGGACTACGGCTACTCTGCTCGGGACATAGCCAACTTCCAGGAGGCCAACCTGGCCCAGTACAGCGCCACCACGGCCAGGGAGATCAGCCGCATGTGTGCGGCCCTCAACACCATCGACCGCTACGGAAGCAACCCTGACCTGATGCAGTACGGCAGCTTGGGACGAGGTTCCGGGCCTGGGACCGCCAGACTCGCAGCAAGTCTGGGCATCAGACCCAGCCTCCTTTTCGGGCCAGACGGGAAGCCAATGTCTCACAATCAAGCGCTTACCAACCTCATTAACGCCAGACAGGCCAGCCTTAGAGCTCTGTACCCGACCGCCATCAGGTCGGCCGATGGGATGATCTACTCCACGATCAACACGCCCATCGCCTCCACGCTGCCCATCACCACCCAGCCGTCCTCCGTGCTTCGTCCGATGCTCAGAGGGGCGTACCGGCCGTACCCGCCTGCCAACATGACGCCCATACCCCTGGCCAGTCTCAACAGGCTGCCGATGAACCCCAGGGCGCCCTTGTCGGGACAGGCTCCGTTCCGGTACCCGGTGCCAAACGGGTTCCAGGGTATACCGGCCACCAGTGCCGTCGTGTCGACGTCCTCCGCGTCAGCGACTACCACCGCAGTGCAGGACGCACCCGTCTACCTGGGCAAAGGCGCCAACGTAGCCCCCTCCTCGGGGGCGGTCAGCTCAGCCCCGGGTATAGTGTCCGTACCGACAACAGAGCCCCAGCAGCAGCCCATCAACCTGTCCCAGGCTCACCTCAACAGCCAGCAGCAGCAGCAGCAGCAGCAGCAGCAGCAGCAGCAGCAGCAGCAGCAGCAGCAGCAGATGGCCGGCTCGCATCAGCAGCAACCTTTCGCCCACCAGCCCCCGGGCTACAGCCAGACGTGTGCGGGGCCCGGCGGACTGAGCGGCGGGGGCGTGCCCCTCCAGGGGGGCCTCCTCCCTCCCTTCCCTCCGCCGGGAGCCGTCCACAAGGAAGGGGAGACGGAGGAGGAGCGCCTGCACCGGCAGCAGGAGCAGCTCCTGCAGATGGAGCGGGAGCGGGTGGAGCTGGAGAAGCTGCGGCAGCTGAGGATCCAGGAGGAGCTGGAGAGGGAGAGGATGGAGCTGAAGCACCACCGCGAGAAGGAGCAGATGCTGGTGCACAAGGAGATACAGGAGCTGCAGAGCATCAAGGAGCAGGTAGAGGGCGCTGTGGAGGGCTGCAACTTTAGCCGTTTTTGTCTGTTTTTATTTTTTGTGACTTTGCTTGGTTGTTGTGTTGTGTGGTCTTGTGTTGTGTTGTGTTGTGTTGTGTTGTGTTGTGTTGTGTGCTGTGTCGGTGGTATTATCCGTAATTGTATGATTCGTTTTTTTATTTAGAAAATATATATTTTTTCCCTATATGTAATTACAATATGAAACTTTTGGTATAGTTAGTGTGCATGCAAATATTTTGGATATAAAAGAGAATAAATGTCTGATTATTTGACAGTATGATGTAAAGGCAAGGTGCGGTTCTGGACAGTTTTAACTCTGTGTTACTGGTCTCATGGGTGTCTACTGTAGTCCATTAAACATCTAATGAGAGATGTTTTCTTCTTTTTGATAGAACAAGCAGTTGAAAATCTTTCAAGTTAAATCAGTAAAACAGGTGTGGATCACTCATTTCTAAAAAAAAAAAAAAATACTGTAGAGATTGAATGACTAATATTCATCTCACATCCTACAGTATGAACAATCCACCATTAACCATTCGTTCTCATTCAAACCCAGAGAGAAACATGCATTCACCGTCTATTATATACAAATGACTTAAGAATGGCCCCCCGCTGTCTGTACCCGCTGTGCTTGGTGAACGCTGTGCTCCCATGCTTGTCTTGCGCCTTTTTTCTTTTGCAGTAGAATATCAGACTAATCCATCGTATACTCGACTGAACTAATTCATCGGCACAGAGAGCGGTATTTAATCCATGGTGACAACAACATGGTTAAATCACAGGTGTCCATCGCTTGGTGTCCGGTGCTTCTCTTCCCCTCGTCTCTGCCTCCGCTCATCACCCCCCCCCCCCCCCCCCTCCCCCCGTCCCCCCCCCCCCCGTGTGCGTCTGCTGCCCCTCAGGTCCTGCAGCAGCAGCAGCAGGAGAGGGAGAACCAGCTGGTCCTGCAGCGGGAGCAGCTGGCCCAGCAGAAGTCCCAGCTGGACCAGATCCAGTCCCTCCAGCAGCAGCTCCAGCAGCAGCTGCAGGAGCAGAAGAGGCTGAAGACGGCCAACGCTCAGGGCATGCAGGTGAGGCGTCGCCGTGGGGGGGGGGCCGGAGGCCAGGAGGGCTGGAGGCCAGGAGGGCTGGAGGCCAGGAGGGCTGGAGGCCAGGAGGGCTGGGGGGCCAGGAGGGCTGGGGGGGGGGAGGGCTGGAGGCCAGGAGGGCTGGGGACGGGGAGGGGGATGAGGAGGAGGAGGAGGAGGAGAGGGCCAGAGGCCAGGAGGGCTGGGGGGGGGGAGGGCTGGAGGCCAGGAGGGCTGGGGGGGGGAGGGCTGGAGGCCAGGAGGGCTGGGGAGAGGGAGGGGGAGGGGGGAGGAGAGTTGGTGGGAAGACGGTGGGGAGGGCTGGGTTGCAACGTGGGCATCGTATTCTCCTTTGAAACCAGATTCAGGAAACGACTGAATCGTCCTGTGCAGACTGTCTTAGAAAAAGGTGTCACATGCACATGCTTCACCTCAACACACACGCGTAGACTGGCCTGTCTAAAAACACACAGGTGTCAAAGCCCCCTGCTGAGCGCTTCATCCACTCACCTCAACGAGTTTCCTCGTTAGAGTATCTTATCTATCAAGGCGGTTCAGCATTCTCCTCCCGGGCCGAGGCTCTGAGCCACGACACACCTGTCAACCGTCTGTCAGCTCCCAGACGGACAGAATGTAACCGCCTCCCTCCTCTGCCCCCCCCCCCCCCCCCCCCGCCCCCCCCCCCCACAGAGAGACGTCAGCGGACAGCCGCTCCATCCCTACGTCGACGCCCAGATGGCGTCCAACTCCCTCCCCAACTCCTCGTCGGAGATGTGTCTGCGGAGCCGCGAGGAGCAGGCGGAGAGCCGCGGCAACATGAGGAAGCACAGCTCCATGGGCCGTCTGCCGCGGGACGGCGGCGACGGGGACGCCGCGTCCTTCTACGCCGCTGCCTCCCGCAGGAACGTGGACAGCTGCGTGCAGACGGACGACGAGGACGGAGAGGAGAGGTACGCGTGGAGGCGTGTGTGCGTGTGCGTGTGTGTGTGCGTGTGTGTGTGTGCGTGCGTGTGTGTGTGTGTGTTAGGCGTGGGCAAAATGATTCTTTCTTTTCCAGGAATCGGTTCCTTCAGTTCCCTTCACTATCACAAACGGTTTGTTTGATTTGTTCGTTCAGTTCGTTAAGTCAGATGGTCTGTTACGTCATTGGGCGGGGGGTCATTGGGGGTGTCTGGCCCCACCCCTTTGCTTATAAATGGTGGGGTCTGCCCGCAAATGGAGCCTTTTATACACCCTGCCCTACCATGAGGGTAACTGTCGGCGGGGGAAACGCCGGCCGCAATGGAGCAGCGCCAAACCGCACCTTTTGGTTTTATGTAAAAAAAAAAAAAAGAATCAGTTCTCTTGTTTTGGGAATCAGTTCTCGTCGTCTCGTCGGGATTCGTTCGTTCTGACCGAATCGTTTGAGAATCGCCCATGCCTAGTGCGTGTGCGTGTGTGTGTGTGTGTGTGTGTGTGAGAATCCCTCTATTCCCACTTCCCGAGGCGGTCTCATCTCATCTCACGTCTGCACGGCCCGTAACGCCCGGGTCTGGAAATGAGCGTTACAGAGTTCTTGGCTGGGGAGCGGTGGGGACTCTGGAGGAACAGGTCTCTGTTGTGTGTTGACGTGGGTGAGCAGCGAGAGAGAGAGGGAGGGAGGGAACTTCCGATCGGGGGGGTTTCCGTTTCCGTTAGAAACGGTAACGCTACGATTCAGGATCCTCATCTCCGCCTGTGAGACCCACCTGGCTCCTCGCGTTCCTCTCACCCTGCCCTCGTCTGCCTCTCTCTAGGTACATGATGCGTCACCGGCCGCGGCGGCGTGGCCGCAGCGTGGACTGCTCGGTGCAGACGGACGACGACGAGGACAAGGTGGAGTGGGAGCAGCCGCCGCGGCGCCGGCGCTCGCGCTTCTCCCGCCACGCCGAGTCCAACAGCAGCCACGCCCCCGGCGCCGCCGCCGCCTCCACCAACACCAACTCCTCCTCCGCCGCCGCCGCCGCCGCCGACGGCAAGACGGACTCCTCCTCCAAGGCGGCGTCCTCCAGCATGGCCAGCCAGACGGCGGGGAGGGAGATGTCCTGCCAGACGGAGGCGGAGCACCTGGGCCGCGTGTCGCCGGCCATCCACGTCACCCTGCCCGACCCCAACAAGGTGGAGATCGTGCACTACATCTCGGGCCCCGAGAGGACCCCCACGGGGCAGTCGCTGGCGTGCCAGACGGACCAGGAGGCCCAGTCCCAGGGCGTGGTGGCGCCGCAGCTCAGCGTGCCCACCACCGTCAGCCCCTACTCCTCCTCCTCCTCCTCCGCCGCCGCCGCCGCCAACGGGCCCAGCGGCTCCCAGCAGGGGGCCTCCTCGGCCGACCTGCTGGCCCACCACCACCACCACCACCACCACCAGCAGCAGCACCACCAGCAGCAGCAGCAGCAGATGGCGTCCAGCGCGGGCAAGTTCGAGCGGCGGCGGCCCGACCCGCTGGACATCAACTACCAGCAGCACAACCACATCCACAACGAGTCCGTGTCCAGCGTGATGCGGCAGCAGCAGCAGCAGCAGCAGCAGCCTCACGGCGCGCCCAAGTCTCCCCAGGTGCTGTACTCGCCGGTGTCGCCCGTGTCGCCGCACCGCCTGCTGGAGAGCTCGCTGTCCAACGAGCGGCTCAACAAGGCGCACGTCACGCCGCAGCAGAAGTCCTACACGGCCGAGTCGCCGCTGCGCCACGCCTCCGTGCCGCGGCCCATCAAGACGGCGCAGAGGTCCATGTCCGACCCCAAGTCCCTCAGCCCCACCGCCGACGAGCACACCAAGGCCCGGCTGTCGCTGTACCAGCAGCAGGCCCTCCAGAGCCAGGTAGGGTCAGAGGTCACACACACACACTCACTGACCCAGGTAGGGTCAGAGGTCACACACACTGACCCACCAGGTAGGGTCAGAGGTCACACACACTCACACACTCACACACTGACCCAGGTAGGGTCAGAGGTCACACACACTGACCCACCAGGTAGGGTCAGAGGTCACACTCACACTGACCCACCAGGTAGGGTCAGAGGTCACACACACACACACACTGACCCAGGTAGGGTCAGAGGTCACACACACACACACACTGACCCAGGTAGGGTCAGAGGAGGGGGACTGACACACTGACCCACAGCCACGCACGTGTTGTTGTCATGGTTTGGATCATCGTTCTGGGAGTTTGATTGGTCCATTTCATGGTGACAGATGATTAATGGGATTTAACTTAAGTAAGTAAGGAAAGGAGGAGGATTGGAAGTGGTCTGGTAAATGTACACACAGAGTCTGGAAACCAGCGAATGGAAAACAGGGTTAGTAAAATAGAGTGTCCATCAAAGTCAATAGGAGTTCATAAATCGGTCGTACTACCTCCGGAGGTATTTCAACGCGTTGTTTGTGTTGCCGTGTAGGGTTGTCTTTGATTGTGGTCATACTGGACATAGATGCCAGCTGTTAACACAGATGATATCTTTGCCATTTAATCTTATCAGTCCTCAGACAGAAGCTTTCCAACAGAGTTGTCCACCTTTGCAATGTACCCGATTCACAGATAAAACGGACACAACGCCGTTGGTGGTCAACACAACAACCCAGATGAATCACGTCATAATGACTTATGAGTTAGACACATGTGTACTCATAACACAACTTCAAAAGTATGTTGAAAACGCTCTTTGCTGGCCTCCCGTTGGGGAAATATGCACACTGGAGTTATTTGCCAAAATAGCAGGAAAAAGAGATTATTAAAGAGATGTTTATCAAAGCCGAAATGAGATGTTTATCAAAGCCGAAATGCAGCAGAGCCCGCGCAACACAACGGACTGCGGTGTCAGACTAGTGCGTTGTCAAAGGTGACGTTCCATTAAAGGTGGTGTAGGAGAAAAATACATTATTTTTATAACAAGTTCCATTTTGAGAATATTGTACGTGAAATCGACCCGTTTGTCTTGTGTGCTGGTGTGTACTTTAACTCCAGACGTACTTCATGAAGAGGAGCTGTTGATAACGTATCACATTTCAGCCCAGTATTGTTTCCCTCTGTTGAAGTGTGATATTACCGACCATAAATGAATAACGAGGAGGAAACACTTTTTCCTAAAGGCATATTCTCCTGAGGTTTCTGCCCCCCCACGTCTTTGAACCAACAACCTGCTGTGTACACATTTTTATGACTCAAACAAGCGAGAATTGTGAAATCGATATTCTCTAACCTTTGATACCTTTCATGAAGCTCTGAAATACACGCTTGGTTTGTCTGCTTCATTCCACCCTGTGGATGTAATATAGGATTTATTGTTTGGACTGTTTTTTTTACTTTTGTTGGCGGACAGAAAGTATGTTTACATATATCTTTTTTTATAGTACAATAGACGTTCCAGGAATGTCTGGATTCATGACTTGTACACAGATTGTGTTTGATATCATGTCGATGTGATCTAACTCCTGTCCTATTGTCACTGTGTCCTCGTCTCCTGTGTCCTACATGTCTGTCCACCTGTTGTCATTCCTCCTCCTCCTCCTCCTCTGTGGCCTTTTGCTCCCTTCCATCTGCCATCAATGGCGTGTTCCCAATCTCTGGGAATCCCCTTCGCCTCATCTCTCATTCTACAATGTAACTCAATGTCACTCTTCCTTCCTCCCAACCTCTATCACATCCCTCACTGTTTTGAATCCCTCTCCTTTTCCATCCCACCTGACTCCACCCTCCACCATCCGCCATTCATCAAACACCCCGTCTCCCTTTCCCCTCTCGATTCTCCTCTACACCTCCCATCGTCTCTCCCACCCCTTGCCTACCCCCCACCCCTTGTCTCCCCCACCCCTTGCCTACCCCCCACCCATCGTCTCCCCCACCCCTTGCCTCCCCCCCACCCCTTGTCTCCCCCACCCCTTGCCTCCCCCCCACCCCTTGTCTCCCCCACCCCTTGTCTCCCCCACCCCTTGCCTCCCCCACCCCTCGTCCCCCCCACCCCTTGCCTCCCCCCCACCCCTTGTCCCCCCCACCCCTTGCCTCCCCCCCACCCCTTGCCTACCCCCCACCCCTTGTCTCCCCCACCCCTTGCCTCCCCCCCCACCCCTTGTCTCCCCCACCCCTTGTCTCCCCCACCCCTTGCCTCCCCCCCGCCCCTCGTCTCCCCCGCCCCTCGTCTCCCCCACCCCTCGTCTCTCCCCCGCCCTCCCCCCCCCCCCCCCCACCCCTCCCCTCTCCCCAGCTGGCCGCCCTGCAGCAGAGCTCTCTCCTCCGCAAGGTGAAGCGCACGCTGCCCAGCCCGCCGCCCGAGGAGGCCGCCGCGGCCGCCGCCGTGCACCTGCCCCCCCTGATGACCAACGCCATGCCGCAGGTCTACATGCCCGCCGTGCCCGCCGGCCTCAAGCAGCCGTGCTCCCGCAGCGGGCTGGCGGCCAAGGCCAGCCTCCTGAAGGACCTGACCCACGAGCTGAAGGCCGTGGAGCAGGAGTCCACCAAGCTGAGGAAGCAGCAGGCCGAGCTGGAGGAGGAGGAGAAGGAGATCGACGCCAAGCTGAGGTACCTGGAGCTGGGCATCCACCAGAGGAAGGAGACGCTGGTGAAGGAGCGCGAGCGCCGCGACATCGCCTACCTGCGCTGCATGGGCGACTCCCGGGACTACATGTCCGACAGCGAGCTCAACAACCTGCGCCTGGCCGCCGCCGCCCGCCGCCTCCTTCGAGAGCAACGGGCTGCTGGCCGCTCGGCCCAGCACCGCCCCGCTCAGCCAGTACAGCGGCGAGCTCAACACGGCCGCCCAGTACCCGCCCACCACCTCCTTCCTCACCTACCAGTTCCAACAAGGCCCGGCGGCGGCGGCGGCGGCGGCGGCGGCGGCGTCCGGCCAGCAGACGGGCGCCCCGTACCCCGGCGCCGCCTTCAGCCAGCCCCCCTACCCGTCGGTGTCCCAGTCCCAGGCCCTGCCCCAGCCCACGCCGCTGCCGGGCCACGGGCCCCCGCCCGCCCCGTCCTACCCCTCTCAGACCCCCTACCCGCCCCAGACCTACCCCCCCCAGGCGCCCCCGTACCCCCAGACGGACATCGGCGTGCCGGCCGCCCCTCAAGCCCAGCCCCCGGCGGCGGTGCACCCCGGGTTCGGCCCCGCGGCGCCGGGCCAGCCCCCCTACCCCACCCACAGCTCCCCGTTCCCCAGCGCCGTGTCGTCCTACCAGGGCCAGTCGGCGGCGCCGCCCTACGCCGGGCAGCCGCAGCAGCAGGGCGTCGACATCCTGACCGTGCACCCCGGTGGGCGGCCCCGGCAGACGTCGCTGGCCGACCTGGAGCACAAGATGCCCACCAACTACGAGACCATCAGCAACCCCACCGTGGTGGTGACCACCACCGCGCAGGACGTGTCCTACTCCAGCGGCGGCTACGGCCAGTACGGCGCCGCCGCCGCCACCACCATGGCCAGCGGCTACGGGCCCTACGCCGCCGCTCCCGCCTCCAACAGCTACGGCTGTAGCTACCCCGCCGCGCCCGCCGCCAGCACCTACGGCCAGTACACGGCGGCGGCGGCGGCGGCGGCGGCGGCGGGCGGCGGCGGCTACGGCCAGTACACCACCACCACCGCCAACACCTACGGCTACACCGCCACCACGGCCAGCTCCTACGGCCAGTACACGGCCACCGTGTCCAACGCCTACGGCCACGCCGCCGACAGCCCCTCGCTGTACGGCTCGGCCGACGCCATGTACGGCGGCGGCGGCGGCGGCGGCGGCGGCGGCGGGGGGGCGGGGCTGGAGCAGAGCCTGCCGCCGCAGCGCAGCTACATGATGATCGACGACGTCAGCGAGCTGACGGCCAAGGACGGGCTGCTGGGCGCGGCGGTGGGGCACGGCGACATGATGATGCACCACGGCAACAGCGGGCAACAGCGTTACCCGGGCGACGTCCACGGCCACGGAGGGATCGGCGGGATCGGCGGCGGCGGCGGAGGCGGAGGCTCGGCGCGGGGCGGGACGGGCGCGTCCTCGTACGGCCGCACGGGAGGAGGGGAGGAGGAGGCGGCGGCGGCGGCGTTCCAGGAAGAGCTGTACGACCACCACGGCAGGGGTAAGAGCAGCTACAGGCCACGGCCACTAGGGGGCAGCAGCAGCAGCAGCAGCAGCGTGAGCGCTAGCATGGGTGGGGGATCCCCCTATTACTAGACTACGACCATAAGCACCCGGCCCCGCCCCGCCCCGGGGCGCAGAAGCCCCCGGCGTCGGCCAGGAGCCTCCTGGCCCCCGCCGTCATGTCCTCCAAGCAGCGCAGCAAGCACCGCGGCAAGGC
>NW_028177074.1:0-3164 GCF_964030765.1 Micromesistius poutassou
CAACTCTGAATTAAAAGAGCTGCCTGCAGTACCGGAGGAGGCGCCGGTAGAGGGCGCTGTTTGACCCCAACCCAACATCCGCATCGCAATGGCCAAATACTGACGTACTGTATGTTGATAGGCTTAGAAAACACGGTCCTGTCCAATCACACACGCTGTCCTCTCCCGGTGGGGAAGAGAAAGACCGCATACTTGAATATATTGAAAAGTATATTTAACATTTATAGTATATTTAATAAGAGTGTACATTCTGATATATTCCTGTCTTTTCTCACGACACAAAGGTTTCTATATTAAAACGAGTTGTTATTTCAATGTTTATTTCAACAAAATGCGACTTTTGAGTTAACAACAGCATCTGTTTGATATTAATATATTTCTTTCGTCTTTAGACCTCAATAAACGACCTCTCTCTTTATTTCTTGTTGTTGATTCATCCAATGTTTCTAAACGTTTGGTGTCAATGAATAAAGAACAAATACAACGATTTTATAAACGCAACGATGTCGTGACTTGGACCATTGCCGTGTTACACACGTGTGTGTGTGTGTGTGTGTGTGTGTGTGGTGTGTGTGTGTGTGTGTGTGTGTGTGTGTGTGTGTGTGTGTGTGTGTGTGTGTGTGTCAATGTGTGGAAACCTTTTAAGATGACACACTCAATCCCGCACAATATAATAAACAGTCATAAACCGAGAGAAATTGGTGCGTTTTTCTCGGCAGCAGTACCAGCGCGCGGCCACTAGAGGGCGCCACAGACTCGCTTAAATCTTAAACTTGCACCTGCTCATCCGATAACGCTCTCTCACACTCACACACACACACACACACACACACACACACACACACACACACACACACACACACACAGTACACTACTGCTTTCAGCATGTCTAACACTAAGCACTGAAATGTTAATACATCGTTTTGAAATAGATTTTATTTTGTACTGCACACGCACACACACACACACACACACACACACACACACACACACACACACACACACACACACACACACACACACACACACACACACACACACACGCACACACACGCCGCGAATCTTTCACATCCATGCATGCAGCTTATAAATATAAACCGAGCCGTCAAAAAAGGCAACTTCGCGCTTCGCTCCTCAAAGGATTTGCGGAAAAAAAGCGAGACTAGAATCCGACACCCTGGGGAGATTTGCTTTGCTTTGCTTTGCAAATTAATCCCCAAGTTTCGGGTCCGCGTAGTGAGATTTCCCTGCGTGCTCGTGGTATACAGGTCGACGCGTGACGTCACCTCGGCAGCTTAAAAGCCCTCGCCTCGCGCAGATGACCTGCTCCTTCGCAGCCTCATTCCGGTTACCAAGGTAACAGAGTATACACGGTACGGTAGCCGTCATCACCGCATCGTCTTTTTGTGTGTCACGACTGCGCGCGCGCGCGCACACACAGGTATGCGCACACACACACACACACACACACACACACACACACACACACACACACACACACACACACACACACACACACACACACACACACGCGTTAATAAATCACTTCCAGTCTCGCGCCCCCTAGAGAGTGTAAAACGTGTGTCGCGGAACGAGGTGACGAAAACCGCTCCTCCTCCGCGGGTGAGCGCTATAAAAATAGACAGACGCACAGCGTCATCAAACCGCCGCAAACCGTGACTCGACACACCGGGGGGGCCACGCGACTCTAAACGGAAGAGGGGGGGGAGGGGTGGGTGTTGGGGGGGGGGGGCGCTACATCTGCAGAACCGCGACGACGCGTCCGCGTCACAGGCCAACGCTGATCTGGCAAATTGGTCGCGGTTTTAGTTATCGAGGGGGGGGACGGGAGGAGCGCGCACACACGCGCGCGCAGAGAAGCGCACGCACGCGCACAGGTCGGATGATGTAACGGACCTGGAGGTAGACTGCGCTCTCGTGGAATGGGAGACTCGCGTCTAAATATAGAGCTCGTTACGATTTGCTCTGACGCGACGGAGAGTGCGCGCACGCACGCGCGCGCACACACACACACACACACACACACACACACACACACACACACACACACACACACACACACACACACACACACACACTCCCCTGCTGCCGTCTCCATGTGTACTTGTGTTGATAGGCGATGTGTTGTGTTAATAAATGTTGAAGCAAACTGTGTAAACAGGTGTACACAAACACACAAACTGTACACACACAGACTGACACTCACGTACACACCACCCACACTCATGGGGGAGGTGAGGGTAGAGGGGGGGGGTTAGTTGAGTTTATTTCACACATACAAAGTATAAAAACAAACCACTTAGTACTAAAACAAAGCACATGGGGTGCGGGTGCGTATGGAACACATATGTGGCAAAATTCAAATGGCGACGCAATTCGCAATTCAATAAGTCACCGCATTACGCAAAGTCACAATTCATTGTGCAATTTAATAACGTCATTCAAAGTGTATTTTAAGATGCAAGGGTGACGATGGAATCCTCCATTCAATTTGAAAAAGTTATAACAATAGAAATAGTTTGGTCACATTCTTTGAGTGCCTTTGCAAAAGATTTTGCAAAAGATTTTGCAATCTATCAGCGAATCGCGTGCGGGCAGGACCTACGTCACTTCCTCGTAGTTTCCTTGTTCGTATGTGTCAGCGATGGAGGAGATTGTTGCTGTACGCTCCGAAGTCTGGCAGACGATGTGGAGGGCAATCGCGTTGAAGACACAGATGCAGTTGATAAGAGTCTAGTGAACCCACTAGGAGGAGCCGGGGATCCGACCAGCGACCTTCAGGTTACCAGTCGACCCACTAGGAGGAGCCGGGGATCCGACCAGCGACCTTCAGGTTACCAGTCGACCCACTAGGAGGAGCCGGGGATCCAACCAGCGACCTTCAGGTTACCAGTCGACCCACTAGGAGGAGGAGCCGGGGATCCGACCAGCGACCTTCAGGTTACCAGTCGACCCACTAGGAGGAGCCGGGGATCCGACCAGCGACCTTCAGGTTACCAGTCGACCCACTAGGAGGAGCCGGGGATCCAACCAGCGACCTTCAGGTTACCAGTCGACCCACTAGGAGGAGCCGGGGATCCAACCAGCGACCTTCAGGTTACCAGTCGACCCACTAGGAGGAGCCGGGGATCCAACCAGCAACC
>NW_028177073.1:0-11360 GCF_964030765.1 Micromesistius poutassou
GCCACGGCTAACGGCGCCGAGAAGAGGAGGCGCGCATCTCCACTAGTCGTGGAGAGGAGGAGGAGAAGGAGGGAGGAGGAGGTGAAGGAGGAGGTGGTGGAGGAGGAGGTGGAGAGGATGGACGAAGGCGGCGTGCAGAGGGACGAGGAACAGGAGGAGCAGCCGCAGCCGCCGAGGGAGGATGAGGACGGGGAGAAGGAGGCGGCGGCGGCGGTGGCGACCAACGCCAGGGCGTCGGTGCTGAAGAGCCCGCCGTGCGGGCCCCCGCCCGGCCGCGCGCCCACGGCGGAGGCGTCCACGCAGGACGACCTGGCCCACCGCTGCGTCCACTGCGGCATCTACTTCCTGGACGAGGTCATGTACGCGCTGCACATGAGTTGCCACGGCGACGGCGGCCCCCACCAGTGCGCCTTCTGCCTGCACGCGTGCGCCGACCGCTACGACTTCACCACGCACATCCAGCGGGGGCTGCATCGCTACGGCGACAAGGCCGCCGAGGGGGAGCGGGACGTGCGGCGGGAAGAGGAGGAGGAGGAGGAGGGCGACGGGCCCCAGGAGGAGACGGTCACGCTGGAGGGCAAAGGTCAGGCAGCAGCGGCGGAGACGGCGCCGGGGGAAGACGACGACGGTGAGGAGGAGCATGGCGAGGTCGCGCCGGAGGGCGGCGACGAGGTGGCGGGCGAGGGCCAACCTGACGAGGGTACGGTTGCCGACGGCGACCGGGATGCTGATGCTGACGCTGACGCTGATGGAGACGGCAGCACGGAGGTTGAGAAGGAGTCGGAGGAAGGAGCGCGTGACGTCACCGCCGAGCAGGAAGCTAAGGGCGAGGCGGACGCCGGCGGCGGGGATGAGGGCTCCTCTGCGACAGAGGTCACAGAGGTCACCGAAGAGATGGAGCTCACGGAGGCGGAGGCACCAGACGCCAGCGCTCCTGAGGACATTCCGACGTAGCCGGCTGGGGACGTGGCTGTCGGGGCCCGTCTCGGACTAACTCCAACGGACCCCCGAGGTCAGAGACGACGCCTGATTTGTTAAAAGGCCTGTCATGTGATTCGGTCAAAATCGAAGAAAGAAAAAGGGATTTTTTTTTTTTTTGCCTGATAGGAATGGAAACCATTTGGGAATACCGTGCTTAAGTCTGTTTCAGGTAACAGTCAGATGCCTAATGAACAATCGATTGGTGGGATTGAAGATGAGACGCGAGTTGAAGGCCTGAATGTTGTGAAGGGTGAACTGCTCCCACTTTGTATTCTCTGGCCTTTTGACTCTGAAGGAAGCTGCCCTTCACTTGCACAGTTGCCATATAAAGCAGAGTGGAATATACGTGGAGACATGCCTTTCCCTTCAATGAGACTGAAAGCCCAGCATCCAGCGAAAGCGGTCTCCTAACCCAGGTCCGAAATATGTTTGTACCCCGGTCCGACCAAGACCGATTTCAAGGTTTTGCTCCGGTTCAAACTCGGTAAAACCGGATCAAACCTGATCTAGTTTCACCGCGTTGTGTTCCAGCTACTTCATAGGAACTTTTTAATACACCAAAACTGGTCTTAACTGTCTTAAACTTAAACTAGACAGGAAGTTATTTTAGTTTGGTTTGTTTTATAAATCTGATCGGCTGGTATTGCCTGGTGGTTTTAACCCCTGCCTTGTCGCGGCCAAAATCTGAACCGTTTTCAAACAAAGACGTAAAGTATGGTCATCAGCTGAGAGCGGCCAACAAAGACTAGAGCCAAGATGGGAAATGGCGACAACTCAAACTGCAAAAAAAAAAGAAAGAAAATGCTTAAACTGGTTTAAGTTTTCTTTTTCGGATGACTTTCGAAACGTCTTTAGTTTTTGTTGCTGCATTTATTTCAATGCTGTCTCGATCTGGTCGGAACCTGTTTACACGGCTCTAAAAACCAGTTGGAACCGGTGAGGCGGCAGTGGACCCGAGGAGCCCTGAGGGCTGTCCTGTCGTCTGCCCGAATCAAATCAAGTGACATTATTTTCTATCTCTTCCTCCGTGCCAATGATACTAGCTATGTGCCTGGCTGCCTGCCTAATAGAACAAACCAATTATTAACCTGCTTAACATTTATATTAATAATAGTAATAATGATAATGTTATAGTAAAAAAAAAAAAAAGAACATGCAATTTGCAACATTTTCTTGTATGTTATTTCTAAAGGCAAATAATGCTTTTTTTGTTGTTGTTAATGTCGTTGCATTAAACGGTGCTACAATAGGTAGGCCTTACTTTATTTTGGTTTTACATTCTTTTGAGTTTTGGGTTTTCTTGATTTTCTTTTTGTTCTTTTGTGTTATTATGCAGACGTTTTGTTTTTTGTTACCATGACAACAGCAGTCCCATGGAAACGGTACAGCGAGAGATGTGGTTGTGTGTACTTAACGTGTGTACTTAAGTGTGTGTGTGTGTGTGTGTGTGTGTGTGTGTGTGTGCGTGAGTGTGTGCGTGTCTGTGGAGATGTGTGTAGGATGCTTCCGTCCCAAGGTGGTGATGGTGATGATGATGTAAAGAGTATGAAGTCTTGCTCAGGGTTCCCACACACGCTCAAAACACAAACCCAGCTCCAGTCCAAGATGGCCGCTGTCACTTTTATCTTACGAGCGTCATCATTCGACGCCTCCTCCTCACGGTCGGTTTGACGCGGTCTTAAGTGTGTTACTTCTTAGTGTTGTGTTTCGTAGAGAAAACCCTGGTTTGTTTACATTAGCCTCATAGGTCAAAAGAAAGGTCAAGATGGTGGTGGATTCAAACTACACGGTAGCCAATTCAGAAGTTGTAGTCCTTGCAGTTCTGTTATATCAGAAAAACGCAGGAAAACAAACTTGCAGTTCAAAAGTTCAGTGTTATTAAATAAAACACTCTCCATACCACAGTTTTGCATGCAAATCAAAACACGTTGTGTTTCAGGAGAACAGTAGATGCTCCAAAAAGAAAAAGGTGTCAAAACGTATTATTCTTTTTTTCAAATCCCAAAAGAGCCATTCCCTGAAGATAGCCCCTCCCCCTGCTGCACAGTTGCCTTAGTTGCTAGGAGATGGTGACAACAACAACAACAACAACAACAACAACACAGGAATATGACCACCAACAGTCTAAACTTTTAGTCTTTTAGTCTAAACATGGACGAATAGAAAGAGAAGGTGTAGCATTTGTTTGCGTGAGGTTATCTTTATTTTTCTATGTTTTTTTCCATCCAGTATATGTATTAACAGAGGAGTCGGTTATCACGCCAGTATTTGTATTATTATTATTCAATATAATATTGTTATTGATATCACATTGATACTACAGTAATACGATTTTGATTTTGACAAAAGAGCCAAGCCGTCCAGCTGGTGTGATAACGGACACAAACTGTGCTGTTTTTCAGTTAGTCGCCAAACAGACTGAACCAGGGATTGTGTTGTGGAGACCATGGTGGTCCAAAGAAGTGTGCATATTTCACCTCTTGCCATCACCCGAGGACAGCTCAAACATTGTGTGCATACACACCACACCCCAGCCTGCTGAAATGACCTTAATGTAATTCACAGTAAAACAGTCATTTCATTTAAACAATCCATCTTGCATGTGGGGGATAACCTTGTGTTGAACATCTGCAAGAGTGGAAATCGATCTTGAACAAGTTTGAGCCCGTGCAGTAAACATAAGTTTACCCCTCCGACATGACTTTGGAAACACTAGAGTTATGCAACCCCTTACTGTGCCTACGACCCGACTGTTTTCCCACACCCACAGAAGACGTTTGAAGGAAAGGAAACCGCTGGTACTTTAATACATACGGCTATGCAAGCGTTAAAAACCACATTAGTAATACAACTGACAAGGAAACTGTAAAGACTCATCAATCAATACTCGTATCTTTCTGGAACGTGCCATATCCATGCATGCTACGTCGAGTCCACGCTATTGTCTACTTTAATTTCAAAACGGGTGTTTCGTCGAGGGATGTTCGGATGGGTTCACCGGTACCTGCGCGGTGTGTCCGTCTCATCGGGATAAAGATTTCTTCACTCCGAATCTGTCAAACGAAACGTTGAAGCGTGACAAATCGCCAAAATCTAATCTCGGCAGTCGGCACCAGCTGGGTATAGCCGTTGCTCTTTCTGATTGGCCGAGAGCAAGCGGAGAAGTGACAACACCTGGCACTAATTGGTTTCTCGTCTCGGGGCTAATTCCCGATGCCCCTTGAAGACAGTTTTAGCGTCGTGTAACACTTACGGGAAAGTGTGCGCTGCGCTCCGGTTGTAACCTATCCAACGCCCGGCTGAAAACAGCATATGGAGCCTTTTCCCGCCGCCCGAGCGGTGTGCTAATGTACCCCTTTGGTTTCCAAATAACTAATTATTGTTTTGAATTTTAAACGGACATCCCGGTAATTATGCAGTCTGCTGTTCACTTTTGCCGTGTGCAGTAACAGTTGCTGGGTGCGGTCCAGTGGCTCCGTGCGGTTCCGGCTCTCTCTGCCAATACGGAGCACTTTGTAAGGTCAAGAGCGCCGGGGCGACGGCCCGCCAGCAGGAGAGGAACGCATGAATACATGAAACTAATGAAAACCTGTTTACATCTGCACATGTAGCAAATAAATGAATACTGAAAAACACAAGGGGGGAACACATGAAGGAATCAAGCAGTGCATTGTGGGGGACGGAGCAGACCCTCCCAAGGGGGTGGGGAGCCTTTGGTCGGACAAGTGGAGAGGGAGAGGGGCAACGCTGGTACTGCCTTGTAGGCCTTGGAGACAATGGGTAAAGCAGGGGGAGTGCATGTCATAAGGCGTACACATGGGAAGTAATAGTATCTCTTAGTGTGCACCCAACCGTCATGTCTTGTTCAGAGTTCTGCTGTCCAATCTGTTCTGTTTGCCTCTTTCTCTCTATTTCTTTAATCTTTCTTTTTTCTCCATACTTAATGTTTTTGTCTTCACACAACGGTTGTTTTATACAGTTTGTTATGTTGGATTTATCTATTGACATGTGTGTCTTCTCTTGTTCTCTTTCCCCTGCTGTACGTTTACCTCTCTCGCCCGACCCCCCTAATCTCCGGTCTTTTCCCTGCCTCTCTGCTAGAGCTGACTGTCGTGTTAAAGAATATGCTCAGACAGTAACTGTGTGTGTGTGTGTGTGTGCTGATCCTGACCTTGTGAGGACCTCAGCATGTCCTCACTTTACTTCAATTGTGTAAGTGTCTTTGACTTTGAGTATCGAAAGTATTTTCACATTTCAAAGTAATTGAAGCACTAATTGCAGGCTTTAAAACGATTTTTTACGTTTTTGATTAGGTGGTTATGATTGGCTCGTTCTGATTGGTCCACTTGTGTGGCTCATTCTGATTGGTCCACTTGTGTGGCTCGTTCTGATTGGTCCACTTGTGTGGCTCGTTCTGATTGGTCCACTTGTGTGGCTCGTTCTGATTGGTCCACTTGTGTGGTCTGAGTTTTAGTTCTCTCTGCTCTTAAGGGACCATGTGAGCTGTTGGGTGCAGTGGGAATGCGTCAGGTTTAGCCGTTTTGTGTGTTTCTGTGATGTCACCTGAATCCCACCGCTGGAAGGATGTTGGTGACTTCCTCTGTTTCATAGAGATCCATGTTAGCGTTTACATACGAGGCCTTAAAACGTAGCTTGATTTTTGTTATGTTTGTATTTTTCTGTCATCGCTCAATGCATCGCAAAGTGTTGATACAATTCAGCTGTGTTGCTTGGACACACCCACACACACACGGATATACACACGCGGTACAGAATGAGTGTGTACATATTGGGATGTGATAACTTTGAGACAAAGACGATAATAGGCCAGTTTAGAAATGGTCAAGTACATACACAGAAATACATGCATGCACACACACACACACACACACACACACACATCGACTTTGTACATTTAACCGATATGTTTTCATTCGAATTTTGTGTCTATTTAGTTTAATCGCTTTTTTAATAATGGGATTTTTTATTTTGTATTATTTGTCTCCTATGTTGTATTTTATTCAGCTACTTTCGTGTACGTTACATTGTCTTTTAGGATTTTGATGTCATGCAAAAAAAAAAAAAATACTCAACATATTTTGACAGCCAAGAGAAGTTTGTTACACAGCTAAACTTGAAGAATAATGTCCATGATATGATGATGATTAATAAAAGTAATAACAGGCATATTTGAAGGCATCTGTGTCTGTGTGTTTTTGTGGTGCTTTAAAAGGATGAGTCCATTGGTTCTATTATACAAAGCGTGTCACTCCCTCTGCAGTGCATACATCACAACCCACAAGCTCCTCTTTTACAGAGACCACACAAGATGTCACGCTCATGACGACTCCAGTCTTTCACTCTCCCTAGGGGGACGAGAGGCTCTGTGAAGCCCCTCAAAAGAGATGTGCCGACGTGGGCGGCTGTATTTGGGACATGATGATTCGTCTAACCTAATTACTATTTACCCGTTTGTGTTAACAGATGCTTTTATTTGATCCAAAGCCACTGAACACAACACATGCATGCCGTTAATAAGTAGCTGAGGTGTCTTGCTCAAGTTATGCCGCCGTCGTTGGGGATCGAACCCAGTACCTTTAGCCCTGTCCTCCCTGTGGTCTATGAGGGCTGTAATCTTCTCTCTCCAGACCGTTTCACAAGAGGTGCTGAAATGGAATCCACCCTGTGACACTCTCACACTTTCCTCCTTTTGGGTTAAGTAGTGGTTTCAATTTTTTTAAGGGGTCTTAAGATAAGAAAGTAAATCATATCCATAAATATGAGGTATCAGTTTTTGGGGGGAGAGGAGTAGGGGTGCCGAGGAGTGATGGGGAATCACCAGACATGACCCCCACTTATAAGCAGTGGTGTGGAATACCAACTGCAAGGTGTCAGCAACAAACAGCCCTCCCTCCCCCCCCCCATCTCCCACTAGTCTCGGATCCAGCAGTCCTGTGTTGAGTTAGTTGGTTTGGAAAAGGCACCGTGTGAAATTAATGAATGCACATGGTATAAAAAAAATATATTTCATCAGTAGTCTTTGGCCCAGGTGTTAAAAAGGCTTCCCAAAATACATGAAAGCTAAAGCAGAACAGGACAGGCCGTGTCCTGACGGGAACAGACTGTTTGTAAAAACAGTACAAGCAAAAATGAATGATATTCGGAACGACATTGCAAACAAACATACATGCAGACAAATATACATATTGAACGACATTGCAAACAATCAGGACTCTAGTGTTACTGGGGGGGGGGTTACTGTTACTGTATTTTTCATTTGGGAATGGGTCAAGTGGAAAGTAATGAACTTCTTCACAACGACATACAACAAGCATTAACAAAAATACGTAAGCGCTTATGTGTTCATCTTCCGTTATTTTAATTAGTTGCTGAATGTTGTTTTTGTTTGGTTGTCTGAAGTGTTTTGGAATCATATTTCACTTTATTGAATAGACCAGGCTGACTGGCTAAAGGTGTCGCTTTTCCAGAAGGAAATATTGCAACGGAATCTCCTCTAATAGAGCCTCAAGTGACACCATTAGTAGTGGTTCTTCTGTTCATAAAGGCTCTAAGTGGTGATAAAGGTAACTTTGAATACAGGCGCATGTTTACATATTTTATTAGGTGGTTCCAATTTAAAAAGCTGATATTTTTTTCAGAATTAGGCAGTGACTTCAGTGCTCACATTGAAATATATATATATTTTTTTATCTATGTAGTCTTTTCAGTGGGTGTTTGTATGATGATTCGAGATGCTTCAGCATGCTATGGTTGGCCTGGGACCAGGTGCTTTAACAGTAGTTCAGAGGAGTGGAAATCATAGAATGAACCAACACATTGGCAGCCTCCGTACACGTGTGATTTCTAATGGATCCTGTTGAAGCTTTCTAAAGGGGATTCAAACACGTGGCCCGTTAACCTGGTAACATAACTGATTTGAAACCTTAACCTTACCTTTTTACTGTTAACTACTACTGGCTGAGTTTGTGTTCGCCAGCATCCTGCTCACAGATCCCGGCCTTCAGCAAACAGATTGATCGAAACAAAAACAGAGTGAAAGAAAGTGAACAAACCGTTCACCCAGGTTTAAAATCTCCTGCCATCAGACTTCAGATATTGATCCACAGTCTAAACTCTGATGGGTGAACCGACACCACCGGCCCCTCTCCCTCCCTGAACGGTTGCACCAAACTGTTTAATTTGCAGACTGCAGCTGTCAGGAATCATGGAGAACAGTTGTGAAGGGATCGATGATGATGAGGACGGCCCTCTGATCTAATCCTCACCACATATTGTAAACTAAGACATTTAATAAGAGATAATAAAATGACAATGAGAATATAGTGTCTAAAACACTGAGGAGGAGAATAAGTCTACTTAATCGCACAAGGCTATAGACTTCTATTTACATTTTTTATATTTTTCTAATGAAATGTGCTTCCAGAGTTTCTCTCTTCTTTCCTCCCCTATTCCTGCTGTCTATGTTTTTATTCTGTGGTTGTAGTGACTAGCAGGAAACAGAGGACCACAGCTGAGCCGCTAGGGACTGACCAACATATGGCCGTTACAATCTCTTAGCCATTTCCCCATTCGAGATCCTAGATATTTACCAACAGTGTCTCAAAGTCCCCAAAATTCACTTTGCTGTACAGACAGAGCTGTGACTAGGAATATATTCAGTCATAGTCCAACTGCATGATTATGATTTGTTTGTATTTGGAGTATTTTCTTTAACTACAGTTTGTAGTTTTGTAACTTTAGTTAGTGTGTGTGTGTGTGTGTGTGTGTGTGTGTGTGTGTGTGTGTGTGTGTGTGTGTGTGTGTGTGTGTGTGTGTGTGTGTGTGTGTGTGTTCAAGCTTTCCTCTGTCGCTGTGTTGCATGTTTGGGTGTGGAAATGTTTTAATCATTCATAACTTTTCCTCCATGAAAATTCTGCAAATCCCAAAGTCAGCAGAAAGTGAGCAAGTCAACAGACTTCACGGAGCATCAGCTATGAAAGATGATGATACATTATTATTATGATTACTCTCTCTGTGTGTGTGTGTGTGTGTGTGTGTGTGTGTGTGTGTGTGTGTGTGTGTGTGTGTGTGTGTGTGTGTGTGTGTGTGTGTAGTAAGGTATTCTTCCCCTCCTCGACTGCTCTACTTATCAAACCATGGCCCCAAAAACTGTCAGAAACAGGCTGCTATGCTTTCTTATTCCAACCTGATGCTCTAGTTTATCTATACATCTGTCTATCTGACTGTCTGTCCTTATGTACATCTATCTATGCATTTATGGATCTATCCCGTATCTATACATCTATCGAAATCGGTCAATATATCAACATAGGCCTATCAGTCTATAAATCAATATATCTGTCTAGACCTCGAAATATCTTTACATCTCATATATAGCTATGTTAATATATCTATCTATACAACTATATATATATCTGTCTTAACATCTTAAAAATCTACATCAATGTCTATATCTTTAAATCTAATCCTTAAATCTATGTCTATTCATCTATGTCTGTCTGTACATCTCTGTATAGCTCTCCTTTCCATCCATCCTCCCTCCATCTCTTGCTCCCTCCCTCCTTCTCCCCCACCACATGAAAACACCACTTCAGCAAGCTTAATTTATGCTCGTAACTCATCATCCAAAACATGTTGTTTCCCTCTGCAGCCTGCCCACCCCATCACAGCCCTGAACACTCACTGATTGCTCATCTTAAGGTTAAGGGAACAAGAGGGAGAAAGAAGGAAAAAACAGAAAAGTAGAGAGGAAGGTGATGGCTCCTCTCCTCTCCACTCTCCTTCCTACCACTCTCCTCCTCCACTCTCCTTTCCTCTCACCTGCTTTCTTCTCATCCCCCCCCCCCCCCCATCAATAATTAATCATAACCTCCGGTCAAATTTGCTGTTCACCACCTTGAGGCGACGCTCTCTCAACTCCTCTCTCTCTATCTTAATCTGCCTCTTATTTGTCGTATTTTAATTAACCAGTGTTTTATAGACCTGGCTGTAAATAATACAGACGGATGTGTGGTCTGCAGTATAACTCTTTGTCAGGCTGCCAATGAAACATACACTGAGTATTTACAGCTATTTACATGTTTGCTAAAGTTAGAACCTCCACGGAATGCTTTGAGTTTGATATATACGAGTTATAGAGTTTTGGGCGTTGAGGTTTTGTGTCTGTTGGATTTAGCGCCCTGCTTTATATGTAACAGATATGGAGGTTGATGCTGCAGTAGGCATGATTCAAGTTGAAAAGAAGAAAAGAAGAGAAACCTCCTATGCTCCCTCCCTATGTTTCTCTGCCATTTACGCACAGGTGCAATTGACAGGCAAGATTGATTCCTCAAAACAAATCAGGGAAGAGATGCCCTAATTGGTGATGGGCAAAAATAACCTAACGGACACATTACATTACGAATATAGTCAACTCTGGGTCCAAACCTAACGAACACAACACATTCAAGAGGGTCAAGATGACCCTCGAGCCCCCCTATCAGTCTGCGGAGAACACTCTGCCACAGCTAGATGGCGAGGACACACATATCACACAGAAAGACAACACAACCCGGAGGCTCAAGGACAAGAGAACCCTCGATAACCCACACAAAGTCTAGCTGTTAGGGGACGTAGAATATTCGATCTCTCACGCTTTATGAATCAGTATTACCTTTGCTACTTTACTCAATAAATCCGAGGCCCTCGTGCTGACAGACTTTATTACCTCTCCATCTCATTTTATCTGGTCAAGTAACTAGACAGACTGTTTTTCCCAACATTGGTCAGAAAATGAACCAAGAGCAGTAAAATCAAAATGGTCTCATTCAGATACCGGCGCAGTGGACTCCAAGCAGATTTTCTCACCGATAATAGCTGACGGATGACTATGACATTTCCAAGAAAAAACACTAAAAGGACACCTTAAATCTTAACGACTGCACCTTTAAACAAATAGAATAATCAAACTCATACTGCTACGGTATTGCATGCTCACTACTAGACGCACGACAGGCAGGGCTAGACTAAAACATTAGTTCCAAAGTTCTGCACGGCCGCTCCCACGACACCTCTCTTTAACCCTCCCAATGTCATGCAAGAGGAAACACGAACCGAGGCGACTGCTTATGAATAGGCCTACCACAACCAGTCTCTTTAGGGCTGCGCCTCCAAATGCAGCACAGCATAGTAAGTAATTAGCCTGTATATATTAAGGCTTTAATTAGGCTTAATAAGATACAGGTGCACATTGTTGCACGGCTTGTGGAGACAAAGCCTTGTGCACCGTTGTATCTGCTCAGGGCTGCTGCCGACTATCGTGGATAAAGAGGTCTTTATGAACCCTGATTACATTCTGAAGCCTGCGCCCGGAGCGTGTT
>NW_028177072.1:0-10000 GCF_964030765.1 Micromesistius poutassou
TATATGATATGAAAGTCCACCAGTCTAACTTTCTGTATATATGAATATATTCCATCATCATTTGAAAGTGTATTGTTTGTACGGTAGAGACCGTATATACTATATATATATATATCAGTATATATACGATATGTAAGTCATCCAATCTCCCTCTTTTAATATATATATTACTATTTTCCATCATCATTTGAACGCATGAGGACCCATTAAAAAGATTATTCAGAAAAATACATAAATTCAGGAGGCAGGAGATCCATATCCCACCTCGGAATATGTAGGTGGGAGAACGCAGAGGATTACTGAATAGTGGAGGTGATTTACGACAGCGGGCGCACAATGACATACAGTTGATTAAATTAGTGAATTCAACTTTTTCATCTTTAATGTGCCTTGATATTTTACCTGAAGTAACATGAGTTATAATGGTGTGCAGGCATGGAGCTTTAATGTATTCCCCTTTATCTAAGCAACACAGTGCAACACACATCTAAAAGTGTTTATTCGGCGCCAGAGATTATTAATGAGAAAAACAAGATATCGATATTGATGAATCCAAAGGTAAATAATTCATGTATTGATTCCCACTCACTAGTCCTACATCTCAACACTTATCAATACATGAAACGTCTCCCTGAGATTCAATTTGTGGGCACCGTTAGCCACAAGTCCGCCTCATACCTTGTGCACATTCCTCGTTCCTGTGCCTCAAAGCCAAATCAATGGAAACCTGTGATCTGTGATCTGTGATCTGCTCACATGTTCGCGCGCAATCCAGCAGACGTGGATCCGCCAATAACACCGCGGCCTTCACTCACTCGCAGAGACGCGCGTGTCTGCGTGCGTGGGTCAATGCGTGCGCGGTACATCCTTCATATATATATGTGTACTTCGCACCTCTGTCTATCTGTCTGTCTGTCTGTCCCTCGACGCTCTCGTCAAGCCTCGATCCGATCGACGTGACGCGTGGCGTGCGTATACGGACGAGGATCCCCGAGGTTCTCTGAGCAAATCGGCAACCGTTTCCCTACAGGCTTGTTTTGAACGGGCATTGCACTAGTGTGTATGTGTATAGTATATATATATGAGTTTGGGTGTGTGTGTGTGTGTGTGTGTGAGCCCCCTGTTGTTCGCTCCCTGGTTCACCTCGGGGGAGGAGGTGGCAGGAGGCAGCCTGGGACTTTATCATCTCCTCCACACACTCTCTCACACTCCACGGCTAACCTGCAATTTCAGCAGCAGGAATTTTAAAATGTGTTGAAAATAGAGCATATCTTAGAGTTATTCTGTGATCTCTCCCTAAGTGTGTGTGTGTGTGTGTGTGTGTGTGTGTGTGTGTATGTGTGGGTGCTTGTGTATGTGCCTGTATATGTGTATGTGTATGTGTGCGTTTGTGTGCATGCGCATGCACATGCATGAACATGTGTGCTTCACTGCGGGTATCTGCTACTGTGTGTGTGTGTGTGTGTGTGTGTGTGTGTGTGTGTGTGTGTGTCCTTGCCTCTGTGCATCTGGGTACATCATTATCTGTCTGTTCCTGTCTGTCTGCCTGGCATCAGGTTTATTGTGTGTGTGTGTGCGTGTGTGTGTGTGTGTGTGTGTGTGTGCGTGCAAGTGCATTCACTTGCATTCACTGTCTGCCTGGCTTCCTGCTTGTGTGTGAAGTTGTGTCTATGTATGTGTGTTTGTGTAGTTGTGTCTATGTATGTGTGTGTGTGTGTGTGTGCGCGCGCACGCGTGTGTGTGTGTGTGTCTCTTGGATTTAAACTGGTGCACACCTGGACGGGTGCAGTCAGAGGAGGAAAGCAGAAGAGCTCCTCCAGGGCTCTCCAAACAGCTCTGTCCTGTAGCCCCCACCTCACTGACCTCTCCCTCTCCCTCTCTCTCTCTCTCTGCTCATAAGAGCAGAGTGACGCACGCACAGCGTCTCCGTGACGACAGAGGGGGCAGCAGCAGCAGCAGAAGGGAAATCAGGCGTCACAATCAACAGCCTCAAAGGAAAAAAAAGGCGGTGAATTACAGGGGGGGGGGCACATTACGCCACCAGGTGTGAGTGACATCACAGGGTGGGCGTGTCCACCTATAGACGCGTGACGAGGATTGACGAGTCCACGTTTGCTCCGGTCCACTTGGGTAGGGCAGCTGGTAGACGGATCATCTGACCATCCAACGCACATCACAGGTGGACACGCCCACCTGTGATGTCATGAAGCGGCACATTTTCAAAACACGGCGTGTGACGGCTAATCAACACTCACACCTGGTGGTGTGATGTGTCCCCTTTAAGAATTATTGGGGGGGGGGGAGAGTTCTTCTATTCTCGGCTCATCTTCCGGTATGCTGGCTCATTGTTTCTGTGTGTTTGTTCTCGGTGTCCCGGTCAGGTCTGTTTGTCTGGGTGTGCTCCCTCGATGCGGTGGGGTGGGGGGGTGGTGGGGGGGGAGGGGGGGGTGTGCAGTTTCGTGCTGCAGTTTCGTACTCGCTTGCACGGCCTCTCAGCGCGGCCCGGGCCTCCAGTGTGTCTGCGGCCCGGGCTGTGCGTGTTGCCTGTGTTGTGACTGTTTCATTGTGTTGAATATTGAATAACTCGTACCGCCTGTCTCTATTCCACACACGACCGCCTGTCTCCGAGAGAAATGAAAAGGATTTCCACAGCTTCCTTCCAACAAGACAAAGTGTCATTTTTTTCTCTCTCTCTTTTGAAAAAAAAAAAAAAAGGATGAAAAAACACTGTCCATTGTCTAGACTCTAGCGCGGTGGACTGCGTCGCCGTCGGCAACCCAGACGCATCGCATATGTGCTGTGCCGTTCTCTGTATATTCTCTCCGAACAATCGCCATAGACACGAGGAAGAAACAACAATGTAACACATGGACATTTTGTAATTGTCAGCTCGCCCACAGAACCAAACAACAACAACAACAACGAAAAGCAGAGATTTCCTGCAATGCTCGGAAAATCCTCGGCAGAAGCGCCTCGCCGCCGTCGCCGCGTCCTCTCGCCGGGGGGGGGCCGTGAGTGAGAGTTTGACATCGCCGCGTGCCCGACCGCGCCGGCTGCTGGTGGGAGTCGCGGGGGGGGGGGGGGGGGCGGGGACCAGCGGGCGTCTGACACCCGGGCTGACCCTCAGCTCTCCTCTCTCTCTCTCTCTGTGGGAGTCATTAAAGCGTCCGTCTAATCACATGAGAAAGGCTAATGCATGAAGCGAGCAGAGTCCCCTCTGCACTCTTTCCCCTTATCAATTAATAATAGGGTGATGGAGTGGGGGGGGGTCACGGCGGAGAGGACGTGCGGGGGCTTTCTGCCGTGTCTCTGCACGGAGGGATCCTGTGCCTAAGCACCGAATTACACGCTTCAGGGGGGCGTTAACCCCGTGCAGCCCCCCCCCCCCCCCCCCACCCCCGGAAACAGAAGTGAAATATGGATTTTATTCACCTCTTAGAATTTAGACACTTAGACTTCGACGCATTTGATGAATAAAGGCGTTTTCTTAATGAGAGCGAACTAGAACTATAGTTAAGTAGAACACACAGGGTGGCCATTCTACTGTCTGAGGACGAAAACAAGACAACAACAACAACCGCTAAAATCACCCTTTAACCGTTCCACAACGAGTTGAGTTGTTCCGCAGCACGAGCAACTATCCGACATGCGGTGTCGCAAGTGTCGGTGATATTCCATCTACAAGCCTCCTCCTGATGCAACTTAATGCAAACAATGTTTGCCGTTAATGAGTCTCAGCCGTAAAGGAACCAAAGTGGCCCACTTCCCCTTCCGTCTGTTGTCATGTTCGCAGGGGCGTACTTAGTCATTTGGGGGCCCAAGGCAAACCCAGTCATTGGGGCCCTCCACATTCTCGTTTTGCACTGTATATATATATATATATATATATATCGTATAACTCCGCTTCATTTTCTCAACCCGCGCCAACTAGTTTGTTTTGGTACCGTCTTCCTGAATCAAGCTTGCACATGCGCAGTAACATGGAATAGTCCATTGCATGAGAAGGGAGGGGGGGGCAGTCAAAAGATCATGATAGATTAAGCATTTTTATGGATTTTTAAGCGCGCAAATTAAGACTAGGGTAAAAAAATAATAATTGCTTTAAATCGAAGAAAACTTTATTAATCAGTTTTGTATGAGACGTTTGGGGGCCCCTGGAAATCTCGGGGGCCCCAGGCAATTGCCTGTGTTTGCCTAATGGTAGGTCCGCCCCTGCATGTTCGTAGCGCTCACCCTCCTCCGGAGCCTCTCACCTCAGCCAAAGCTCCGTTATGGAACACAGTGTCTGGGCCTGCCAGGGGTTAAGCAGTGGGAGAGCCTGTCACAAGGTAATGCATGCATCCCGGTTTCATGCGTTGCCCCAGCCAGGGTTGTGTAGGAGAGATAAAGAGAAGAGAGAGAGAGCGAGAGAGAGAGAGAGAGAGAGAGAGAAAGAGAGAGAAAGAGGGGAAGAAAGAAGTATAAATAGCAGAAAATGCCAAGAGAGCCGATGCTAAGTGTTACATGCATTAGAAACACAGTCGCAAGTGTCTGTTATAACGTATTAAATGAATTAAAAAGGATTCTCACAGTCACACACCTACACACACACCTACTCACACACACCTGGCTGGAAATAGGCACCGCAGTGGTTAGAGATCCTTAGAGGACTCTGTGTCTACACCCTGCTGCAGCCTGGGATAGATAATTACCCCTACCTCTAGCCCACACTGGTGCATTTGCATACACTCACACACTTCTCTCTCTCACACACACACACACACACACACACACACACACACACACACACACACACACTCGCACTTGCACGCCATGTATGCCAGACACACGCCCGCACACACACACACACACACATGTACACACACACACACACACGTACACACATGCGCACACAGCCACTCATACCGGCGCACACATTCTATTAGTCTTATTGTTATCGAAATAGTAACTTGCTCACGAGGCGGTAAGTGGGCCACGCCAGCTGTGGTGCGGTAGGATAAGCTGTCACGATGCGTTCCTCCACGCCGGGGAGAGCCAGGCGCTCCAGCGAGAGAGCACTTTTTAAAGCGCTGCCAAACAACGTGTCGGCGCTTGGCGCTTGTTGCGCGGGCGAGACTCGCCGGTGTCTTTATCTCTCTCCCCACCGCCGCCGCCGCCGCGCCACATTAACGTGAACATGAGTGACGCCTGCGTTCCGCCAAGAGCGTCTGAGTGGATGCGATTATTTTTTTGTCGATTAAAAAAAACACACGGCGGGAATAAGTTGCAGTGTCTATCGGGCCGACGCAGCGCTGCGCAAAAAACTCTGCGCCGGGGACTCCGTGTTTCAATTATGAACGCGACGGTAGCGGGGAAGACCATGTGCGGCCATCTGGGGCCTGCCTGCTGTACGTTACCAGGCGAAAGGCGAACAAGCGACACCGCCTTCCCTCCGTGTGGGCGGCGGTGGTGGTAGAACCAGGGGAGTGCACAACACACACACACACACACACACACACACACACGCGGTACGACCGGCCGCGTCGCTTTGTAGGCGCTCTCCACTGGGGTGGGGGGACAATACCAACACAAAGGCTTTATTTTTGTCTGTCTTTTTGAAGCCACAGACGACAGGTTGGCAGGATTAGGGTTAGGTGAGTCAACGACGACAGGGCCAAGGCTGCACGAGGCAACACTTTGCCCCCCCCCCCCACCCCCCGCCCTCTTGTCTTTTTCCGTTCCTTCCCAGTGCAGCATTGATCCAGGCTCCAGTAATGACTACCATTTCCCTACCATCCATCAATGGCGGGGGGGTGGGGGGGGGGTTTGTGTATGTGTAACCCATCCCCTTTTCCCTCCCCCCCCCCTAAGGGTTCCCCGTGGGATCTATAGGGTTGGGGGGGGGGGGGGGGGGCGGAGGGAGGCAGCGGAACACCAAGGTAATGATCAGACAGCGGTAGGGGACCTATAGGGAGATCCTTAGAAAACTACCCAGCTACAGCTGGTTACAACAACTGGGCCGTGGCCTAGATGGGGGCGGGGAGGGGGGGGGCTGGTGGTAGCCAGCAGTGATTATTTGCATTGTTGTCGCCCACAGGGGAACATGAAGAGGGGGGGGGGGCGGCGGGGGGGGGGGGGTGGTCAGAGATTGATGAGACTGCCTCCAGGCTAATTGTTGACAGAGCATAATTGAGCTTCCTGTAGGCTTCAGCTTGTCGAAGTACAAGTGGAAGAAGAAGAGGAGGAGGGGGGGGGACGGGGGAGGAGGGGGGCGGGGGGGGGGGGGGGGGGTTGAAAGATGTTCAATCATGACAATAATGTCTTCTTAAGTGCCGGAGCATGTAGCTCTGCACCAAGCCGAGGGGACTTGTACTCTGGGCGTTCTCCACTCTTACATTAGTGACGGCGTCTCCCGTCATCACTCTCTCACTTTCTCGCTTTTTTTTTTTTTACTTACACGACAACATGAGGTGTGAATGGAATGTGTTTTTTTTTTTATTTGTTTATGTATTATTATTATAATTATGATTAAATGTGTGTGTCTCATAAACACTACAACCAATGTACCAGTGCCAGCCAGTGCGTCGTGTAGTAGTATGAGCAGTAGTGGTATTGTTGTTAGAAGTAGTATTGGAAGCAGTGGTGATATTAGTAGTAGTAGTAGTAGTGATAGTAGTAGTGGCAGTACTACTACGAGTAGTTGTATATAATACTACTACTACTACTACTACTACTACTAGTACTACTACTACACTATAGTATTGAATGAGAGTGTGAATGTCCACAGAACTGTGCCTATAGCTCCATCACAGCCGTCGGAGGTTTGGCTTTGAAGCAGTCCGCTGGGCAGTCCACCGTTTCCCTCCTGAAGCGGTGCGGGTGCCTCTGCACACCACCGAGCAGTTTCCTGCCCTCACAACCTCAGAATGATCCAGACCGCGCCTCGGGTGGCGAAACAACACACACACAGAGAGAGAGCTGTGGCCAGGCCAGTAAAACGGAGGCCTTTAACACCACGCTGCCGTTTCCTGTTGATGCACCAGAACAGACGTAGAGCAGCGCACACCGTTTCCTCTGGTCGGTTACATAACAACCGTTGATGTTGTATTTTAGAGTTGGAATTTTTTTCAACTCGGGGGGGGGGGGTGGTCCAGGGCTCTCGTCCAAAAGTGAGCACTCTGGCACTCACGGCATGGAAGATGGAGGCAAAGTGCTCAGCACCGCAACAGCAGCAGGCAAAACGCTTGGTTCCCCATTGATAAAAAACACATAATGCCCCCCCACCACCCCCCCCCCCCACCCCACCAGCTGTTTAAAGTGTTCGACGGGATCAGCGCCCGCGGGATAAAAGCGACGACGCCATCGGAGTTTGTTTGGACTGTGCTGGCTATTTAGGAACCCCAAATGACATCCGTATCAACTGGCTGATCACCTTTAGCCTCGTTTGCTGTCATGGTGGTGGTGGTGGTGGTGATCCTTCACCGGGGGACTGCTGCTGGGTTCCCCCCCCCTGCCTCTCACTCGCTCTCTCTCTCTCTCTCTCGACCCCCCCCCACCATTTCCAGAGAGGCGGTGGCTAATGGAGCCGCCTTCCCTTAAAGAGACGACTAGGGCTAGCATAGTAGCCCACCCGCACGTTTCAACGCTCACACGTCAATACAAACACAAACACACACACACACACAAACGCACACAAAGACACTCCCGCACATTTTAATGCTCACACACGTACACACTGTGGCAACAGGGGACGTGGTTGTAGGGGAAGCGCTACCACCCATTTCCCCCAGATGGCGCCACTGAGGACATTGGCGCTGCTACCAATTAAGGAGATGCGGAGCACCTGTGGAGCAGGTGGCGAAGCAGGGCTGAAATAGCCTGCTTCAACACTCCCTCGGGGCTCTCACGAGAAGCGTCTCGCTGCGGCCTGCGGGAAGGCGGGGCGTGACATCACACCCTGCCCACATCACAGGCGAGTGCATTCTGGGATTGCGTAGCCCATATAAAAACCAACAGAAGAAGAAAAATATGTCTTTCTTGAAAATACTTGAAGTAAATACGTCCTCTTGAACGTCCTCTTGAACTAGCAGCTAACCCCTAACCCTAACCCTAACTAGCAGCTAACCCCTAACCCTAACCCTAACTAGCAGCTAACCCTAACCCTAACTAGCAGCTAACCCTAACCCTAACTAGCTGCTAACCCTAACCCTAACTAGCAGCTAACCCTAACCCTAACCCTAACCCTAACTAGCAGCTAACCCTAACCCTAACCCTAACTAGCAGCTAACCCTAACCCTAACTAGCAGCTAACCCTAATCCTAACTAGCAGCTAACCCTAACCCTAACCCTAACTAGCAGCTAACCCTAACCCTAACCCTAACCCTAACTAGCAGCTAACCCTAACCCTAACTAGCAGCTAACCCTAACCCTAACTAGCAGCTAACCCTAATCCTAACTAGCAGCTAACCATAACCCTAATCCTAACTAGCAGCTAACCCTAACCCTAACTAGCAGCTAACCCTAACCCTAACCCTAACTAGCAGCTAACCCTAACCCTAACCAGCAGCTAACCCTAACCCTAACCCTAACCAGCAGCTAACCCTAACCCTAACCAGCAGCTAACCCTAACCCTAACCAGCAGCTAACCCTAACCCTAACTAGCAGCTAACCCTAACTCTAACCTGACTTAGATTAGCTAGGCCTTAACATAAAATATTGCACTACTGCACAACGAATGATTTGAGGAGTTCCCAGAATGCACTCGCCCGTGATGTGATCTCCCCGCAGGTCGCAGCGTGACGTACTTGGCTCTCACAGCCATGTGGCTAGTGGCTAGGCTACGGAGAGACCGGCTAGGACCGTCGATTCCTCCGAGGTTTTTTCGTTCTTTTGTGTTTTTCAGTGGGGAGACTTTATATGATTTGGCGTAAACGTGCCGTTTTGGCACGTTTACGTGCCACACACACACACAGACACTTCGGGGTCTGTTATAGCCAGATGTGAGCCATTAGTACGGAGAAACATTTGCGTCCGTTTTCACACAAACCAGACGGAGTCAAAGAGACTTCTTCACGAGGCACAGTTGGTGCATTCGTCATATTTTGTTGTTGTGAGGATTGTAAAGACCTTTTACTTTAGATTTTTTACTTTAGTAAAAGTACTTTACCAGAAAAAAAATAATAATAATAAAAACAAACCAAAGAAAAAACGAACCAAAATAAAAATCACAAATAAAGTTGTCAGCACTAGTTCTACTTTGATAATATTTTCACATCTCAGTTTCTTTGTCTCTTTTTCTCTCTTGCTACGAAGGCGAAGGCGTCTGCCTGCTGCCTTGCTGGCTAGAGAGGTAGCGTCCTTCGGCGGTAGTGTTTTCGTTTGAAGTTCCCCGTAATGAAGTCTGGACGGACTTCCAAGGCGGCGTTGCATCACAGCATCCCGACGTTGCCAAAATACCAAAAGTTTCTGTCACTATCGTCAGTCGCAACAGGTCATACCGCCACTCATTAGTGTGAGTAGCATTATTTGTTGCTGTAGTGGTAAGCTAGTTGTAGTAGAAGTCATTTTGGGGCTGTTACTCACCATTTCTTCATTTCTCGTCGTGTCGGAGCAGTGGAGTGGGCACGCTGGGATTTTGAGATGACTTGACCAAACAAAGTTTCGTCTATGCTGCCCTCAAATCCTGCCTAGATGGAGGCACCTCAGCAGGCAGAATTTACTGTGAATATTTCATGGACACATGACTTTATGCCTCCCTGCCTACGAATGCTACCTGAATATGCAGCAATTTTACCCATTACCCATTTACCCATTACCCATTTACCCAGTGTGTCTGTCAGCCCAGCGGCCATTTTTGTTCCCGCTTACAAAGCAGATTTACCGCCCTCTCCGGTCACATCGTCCAGTTAGATCCACTTTCTCTAACTGGCCTGCGACTGGCTTCACCTTGAACCCCAATGTAAAGGATTAGCCACAAACACACAAACGATGACATGACATCGGGATTAGATACAAACCCACT
>NW_028177072.1:15000-16257 GCF_964030765.1 Micromesistius poutassou
TGTGATGTCAGAAGAGGCCGATTTGAGTACGGCTCGTAACCGGCTAATCACACCCACACCTGGTGGTGTGAGTGTCACACCAGGGCGGGCTGCGCCCACTTGTGATGTCAGAAGAGGACGATTTTGAGTACGGCTCGTAACGGCTAATCACACCCACACCTGGTGGTGTGAGAAGTCCCCTTTAATGATGGCATCGGGGCCCCTCAAGAGGTGTCTCCTTCCTTCTCTCTCTGCTCCACGCCGACGGCTAGCTCAATGAAGTGCTCGTGCACACGGTTAGCCCCACTTGTCCCACCCCACCGCCCCCGTCCCGTCCCCGTCCTGTCCCCATCCCCGTCCCCTGGCTCTGTGCCTGACCTCTGCCACTCAGTCAGCTGATCCGGGGGACTGCCACAGTTTCGGTTTTGGTTTCGTTAACGCGGGATCCGAGCTGCTGCAGGGTGCACATGTGGTGTCACGTGTGTCACCGTGCGGCGGGTGGGGCTGCGGCGCCTCACGCCCTAAGCCATCAAGCACCCTGCACGCAGAAACTCACACACACACGCACATACCACACACACACACACACACACA
The DNA here is from genome assembly GCF_964030765.1 of Micromesistius poutassou. Classification (NCBI taxonomy): domain Eukaryota; kingdom Metazoa; phylum Chordata; class Actinopteri; order Gadiformes; family Gadidae; genus Micromesistius; species Micromesistius poutassou. Next base: position 15,574 of record NW_028177072.1, read on the forward strand.
CACACACACACACACACACACACATCCATGCACACTAACACCTGAAATGACTCCAAAAATAGACATTTCGGCAGGTGTAGATAAGAGTGACATTGGCAGTAAAACGAAGGTCCCACAGCTAGAATATCTTTCAAAGAAACATGTTTTCGTTTTAGGAACGTGCTTCTCCGTTCACAGCTTTGAGGCAAAGTGCTTGAGTTGTTTTAGATAACTTTATTCATTGAATTAGACTATAATTTACAGCTAGTTGCCGTAATGCATAATTCAGTATCTATTACATACCCATTTCACCGCAGAGTAGCAGTTCGTTTTTGGTTTTTTTCCGAGCCTTTTGAATTGCATTGACCCAGAGTGCACCACTGATCTGTATCCAGAATGTTGTGGCTCAAACTGAGCTCAGTTTGTCACAATATTCAGCAGTGGATAACGTTGCGTGGGCCACCACTAATAAATGATGGAGCAGGAGATAAGTGACTCATTGCAAATTAATTTGGAATGAGCTGAAACGCAGATTATGTGGCTGGCTGGGACCTCGCGTGCACCTGCAGGGAGCTCTCTATGTGATTGGTCAAAGACTCACCTATCACATCTGAGAAAGATAACTTAGACTCGGGCCCCATTTCATCTTTATATTAACAACAACGATACCACGTTCAGATCTGAGCATTTATTCACAAAACAAAA
>NW_028177071.1:0-6567 GCF_964030765.1 Micromesistius poutassou
GTGTGTGTGTGTGTGTGTGTGTGTGTGTGTGTGTGTGTGTGTGTGTGTGCGTTATGTTACAGTGCAAGTAGGTGAACGGCATGTGCTGGGAACTCCCTGCCCCAACGCGCCCAGGCTCCTCTGCCCACTGTGCCCATGACCCGTTCAAACCCACTTCCTGTGAGACAGGAAGTACATTATGCGCAGGAAATGAACATGATGGATGGTTCCCCCGATACGACCCCACCCCCCCCCCCCCCCGCCCCGCCCCCCTGTGGCGACGGAGGAAGTGGAGTTTTGAAACGAGTTAACTGGAATACCGCTGTGCATCGCTATGTGCACGCGCATCCGTGCACGTTAATGTACTTTTGTGCAAATGCGTTTTTTTTTTTTTTTGCTCGTCTATCCGTCGTACATCTAGGTGGACTTGTGACGTCAGAAGAGGCAGATTTTCCAAAACGGCTCGTACCGGCTAATCACACTCACACCTGGTGGTGTAAAATATGTCACCTTTAAACGGTGAAAGCACCAAAATACCGTGAGAAGACATAAGACATGATCAACATTTTCACCGGGATTTTCCACGAGATCACAATCGCCCGAGAATCCATCGGGAGATTTCGGGACGGCCTTCAACTTAAACTTTCCAGGTTCGGACCAATGACGCGTCCGACGAGGAACCACGTGACCTAGGCGATGGACGGTGATAGGCTGATGGTTTCAACCAATAGAAGCCTTGTTCTGAAAGGGCCCGCCCTTTTCCGAACACCGTCCAGAGGAAGACCTCCCAGATGCGTCGTGTGTAACAAACCATCTGGCGCGTGGGGTTGGGATGACGACTCGCAGTAAAAATCGTGATCGATGGTCGTACTGGGGTTTGGAACGTCTTTGACGCGCTTGACGAGCTTGACGAGGAGGACTTGGGTGTGTGTTAGGCACTAGAGTGTGTGAGTGTGTGTGTGTGTGTGTGTGTGTCTATGTAAATATGTGTGTTTCTGCACACTTTGGTGGTTGTACATGCTGTGTGTGTGAGTGTGTGTGTACTTTGTGCGTGTGTATGTGTGTGTGTGTGTGTGTGTGTGTATGTGTACGTGTACGCACGTACGTGTGTGTGTGCGTGTACGTGCGTGTCAGTGTGTGTGTGTGTGTGTGTGTGTGTGTGTGTGTGTGTGTGTAAGCGTACGTGTGTGTGTGTGTGTGTGTGTGTGTGTGTGTGTGTAATCTAAGCCGGTCACATGGGCAGCTGGTCCCAGTATGGCCAGCAGCAGCAGGTGTGTGTGTGTGTGTGTGTGTGTGTGTGTGTGTGTGTGTGTGTGTGTGTGTGTGTGTGTGTGTGTGTGTGTGTGTGTGTGTGTGTGTGTGTGGGCCGTACAGCCGGCGTGTTTATCCCGTTACCGCGTGACGGGCGAGGAAACCACTAATTGGCCCCGAGAAACTGAAGGAGACTCCGTTACACCCTGCCATTGTCTCCCCCGCCGCCTCCCCCCCACCCTCCCCCTCCACCTCCCACACCTGCACCCCCAGCCGGCATGATTCAGCTATTGTGTGAGTGAGTGAGTGAGTGAGTGAGTGAGTGAGTGAGTGAGTGAGTGAGTGAGTGAGTGAGTGAGTGAGTGTGTATGTGAATGTATGCGTGTGTGTGTGTGTGTGTGTGACAATGTTTCCAGAAACTTTCCTCTCGTACAAACAAACAAGCAAAACTTTGGCTTGTGACTTGGGGGTTAAGTGTCGGAAGATTAATATACGGTTGTCACGGATTGTGTCGTCATGGTTACCCCCCCCCCCCCCCCCCTCCTCCCACCTGCTCTTTGCTTAATATATCGTGACGTCCAAAAAAAAACTTTAAAGACGACATATTATCCACCAGGTGTGAGTGTGATTGGCCGTTACAAGTGTGTGTGTGCTCTGCCTATTGTGTACATTGTTCTCTGACCCGTGTGGTGTTTTGGATCCCCGGGTGTCGTCGTGTTGGACTCCACACGAACACACGCAACTCTTTCCTCAGGTGACGGCGTGTGCGTGACAGAACGCGACGCGACGCGTGCGGAAAACACACACGTGGGGTAATGTAGGCTAATGTAGCGCCCGGGCCAGCTCTCACGGTGATGAATAGAGGTGGAAAGTTCCAGTCGTGTGTGTGTGTGCATGAATAATGTGTTTGTGTGCGTGCAACGACGACAGCAAAGTAACACACGTATGTAACGATAAACCGACCGCGGAACGGACCAAACAGAGCGCTTCAACTTTGGAAAATCCTTCGTTCCAAATTCCATCTGCATCCTCAACCAAGTGACAGCACCAAAGTGAGATGCTGTTTTTATTTCCATTTTTTATTTGTCATGTATTTAAGCGTATGTATTATTTTTTGGCGTTCGCTAGAGGAGGTAGAGCGGGGTCGGCTGTGTAACCGAAAGGTCGCTGGTTCGATCCCCGGCTCCTCCTCCTCCTCCTCCTAGCTGTTGAGTGTGGAGGTGTCCCCTGAGCGAGACGCCCTCACCCTGACTGCTCCCTGACCGGCCGGCTGTCGCCCTGCGTGGTCGACTCCGCCATCGGGGTGTGAGTGTGTGAACGTGTGAATGACGAGTCAACACTGTAGAGCGCTGTGGATAAAAGCGCTTTATATAAATGAGGACCGTTTACCGTTTTTAACCATCCTTTTATCCTGAAATTGTCATCATACGTGTGAGATGATATGTCTGCGTGTTCATCCTGTCTCTCATCTCGTCTGGTGAGCCCAAAGAAAAAAACCACGTGTCCACCCTGGACGGACGTTAAAGATTCATTCTGTCTTCTATTCTATTCTAACTTAAGCGGAGAGGTGACTTCCGTTCGTATCCATGGCGACGACGGCGCGCAGGGCGGTACACTTGGGTCGCCATCAATCAGCTCGACCCCCCGGTGGTATCGGGTGTCTCTCGAGTGGAGCGCGGCGCTACGTCACCTCACCTCGTTTCCTTTGACTACTTCAACCAGCTTCGGTTTCCCGTCCGAAACGAGGAGAGAGAGAGAGAGAGAGAGAGAGAGAGAGAGAGAGAGAGAGAGAGAGAAGGAGCTTTGTGGGCTAATGGGGGTAGCATGTCGCGTTCACGCTGAAGACACACACGGTAGCCCGGTGTGTGTGTCTGTGTGTGTGTGGTTGTGTGTGTGTGGCTGTGTGTGTGTGTGTGTGTGTGTGTGTGGCTGTGTGTGTCTGTGTATGGGGCTGTGTGTCTGTGTGTGTGTGTGTCTGTGTGTGTGTGTGTGTGTGTGTGTGTGGCTGTGTGTGTGTGTGTGTATGTGTGGTTGTGTGTGTGTGTGGGGCTGTGTGTGGCTGTGTGTGTGTGTGTGTGTATGTGTGGCTGTGTGTGTGTGTGTGTGTGTGTGTACAGTGTCTGTTGCTTATTTCACACGGTAAACAAAGTAAGCCTTAAGTCTCATTTTGTCCCACAAGTGTAAGCAGACACTTTTCATCCAGAGCGACTTACAATCCAAGTCCATTTGTCAGAAGAAAGAGAAACAACAATACATCTCTGTGGGTACAGTGAGGATGTTCATAGAACCAAGTGCCGAGCACTAACCATCACTAGGTTAACCCATTCCCCCATACACACTAACCATCACTAGGTTAACCCATTCCCTGTATACACTAACCATCACTAGGTTAACCCATTCCCCGTATACACTAACCATCACTAGGTTAACCCATTCCCCGTACACACTAACCATCACTAGGTTAACCCATTCCCCGTACACACTAACCATCACTAGGTTAACCCATTCCCCGTATACACTAACCATCACTAGGTTAACCCATTCCCCGTATACACTAACCATCACTAGGTTAACCCATTCCCCGTATACACTAACCATCACTAGGTTAACCCATTCCCCGTATACACTAACCATCACTAGGTTAACCCGTTCCCCATATACACTAACCATCACTAGGTTAACCCATTCCCCGTATACACTAACCATCACTAGGTTAACCCATTCCCCGTATACACTAACCATCACTAGGTTAACCCATTCCCCGTACACACTAACCATCAATAGGTTAACCCATTCCCCCGTACACACTAACCATCACTAGGTTAACCCGTTCCCCCGTATACACTAACCATCACTAGGTTAACCCATTCCCCCGTATACACTAACCATCACTAGGTTAACCCATTCCCCGTATACACTAACCATCACTAGGTTAACCCATTCCCCGTATACACTAACCATCACTAGGTTAACCCATTCCCCGTATACACTAACCATCACTAGGTTAACCCATTCCCCGTACACACTAACCATCACTAGGTTAACCCATTCCCCGTACACACTAACCATCACTAGGTTAACCCATTCCCCGTATACACTAACCATCACTAGGTTAACCCATTCCCTGTATACACTAACCATCACTAGGTTAACCCATTCCCCGTATACACTAACCATCACTAGGTTAACCCATTCCCCGTATACACTAACCATCACTAGGTTAACCCGTTCCCCATATACACTAACCATCACTAGGTTAACCCATTCCCCGTATACACTAACCATCACTAGGTTAACCCATTCCCCGTACACACTAACCATCACTAGGTTAACCCATTCCCCCGTACACACTAACCATCACTAGGTTAACCCATTCCCCGTACACACTAACCATCACTAGGTTAACCCATTCCCCGTACACAACACAGACAGCTAGTATACGACGCTACGCGATGCTAAGCACTGTTCCTAAGCGCCAGTGCTTTAAACCAGACTGTAATACACTCAATGGGAAATCTAAAGCTAATTGCTTCATGCTCACACAGTGCAGTTTGCCGTCGCTCTGGGTACAGTACGAGAACAGAACCAACTGTTTCCTACTGGTTTTACCCTCCAACCCGCTCAGACACAGGCCCCTCGGTCCGGGGCCCCCCGCGGCCCCCTGTGTCTCAAACGCTTTTCCACACCAGATGTTTGCAAAAGATTGCGAGCAGAAATTGCGTTCGAACTTTAACGAGACGCCAATTCCCGACTCTTTCGCCGAGGATGACCCCGTTAAACGCAATACACTAAAAAATGTAACGGTGAAAAGAAATCACCAGGGTGATTTAAAACAAATGGCAAAATAAATTAAAGCGCGCTCGCAAAATGGAAAGAAATAAACAGATCGGGGGGGAGTGTCACAGCTGCTATAATCGCTCGTAAAAAAAGAGGCACTGTTTAAAATGGGAACATTCGCGTCAACTATTGCGAACACTATGCCTACGAAGGCTGTAAATACAGCGCTTTATAAACAAATAGTTCTGACAGGTTTATTGCGGTTTTCTGCTGCGTTTATACTCCCCTACTTGGCAACAATGCACTGGAGTGTTTAAGAAACGGATCCCGACGCAGAGCCTGCTCTATGGCGCGTTATACGCGGCGGTGGTGGTGGTGGTAGCAGCAGGCTGATTAGGAAGGAATTCATGGAAGGAAGGAATGGATTACCGGTACGTTTATGAGCCGTACACCGACCGAACAAGGTTGGTGCGCAAGCTTTTGTGTTCACTGGATTCGTCGAAGGAACAATGTCCTCCGTTCTCAAAAGTGTCCCAAAGTTATGCTTACGAATTCACGCAATTACCGTGTGTATGAATTGTTTCATGTTTGGATGAATCCAACAATACACTCATAGCGTTCATTTTCCATTTATTTCTAAAGTACTCGTCCTGATATCAACTGGTGCAGACCGGAGCTTTAAGCACTCATCAGCACTGCCAAAATACAAGCATAACCACAGGGGTCACAGGGCGAAGAAAACCGCTTCACTTGATATGCTAGGAATGCCTCTGCTCCACACACACACACACACACACACACACACACACACGTACACACACACACCCACACACACACACGTACACACACACACGTACACACACACACACGTACACACACACACACACGTACACACACACACACACACACACACACACGTACACACACACACACACACACACACACACACACACACACACACACACACACAGACGGGGCTGCTGCTGGTCACGGACCACGTGTGCACAGACCACGGACGTCGGCGCACAAAGGTGAAACACATGCATGCGTGGCGACGCCCAGCACTTCAACAAAGGTCAAAGGTGACAGGTGTCAACTTCAGGGGAAAAAAAAAAAAAGTTCACGTGGTGATTTACGGTTTAAGAACACACACACGCGCGAAAAAAGACCCACGCAGGTTCCAAGTATTCATGAAGCGATTTATCTCACATTCGGTCTCAGACCGTGAGGCTGTTTTCCGTCCTTGGGCGAAGCTTTTGAAAAACACCCCGCTGCAAAAACAGTGTTGCCAGATCGGGGCTAGGCAGTCTGTCAACTGTGGCTGCAGCCACTGGTTGCCAGATTGGGCGGGAAATCTGGCAACAACTGGTTGCAAACACATTGGCCCGACTCTGTGTACCATGTGTGCGTGTGTGTTTTGGGTATGTGTGCGCTGTGCGTACGTGCGTGCGTGTGTGTTTTTGTGTGTGTGTGTGTGTGTGTGTGTGTGTGTGTGTGTGTGTGTGTGTGTGTGCGTGTGCATACAAGCATGTGTGTGTGTGTGTGTGTGTGTGTGTGTGT
>NW_028177070.1:0-13419 GCF_964030765.1 Micromesistius poutassou
ACACACACACACACACACACACACACACACACACACACACACACACACACACACACACACACACACACACACACACACACACACACACACACACCGCTACTGCAGGCCGTCACGCGACATGAATCCATCTCATGAGTCTCATGATAACTAACGTTTGTCTTGAGACCATCTCAGAGACAAGTTTTTTTAAATGTATTTCTCCTCCTTCTCCACCAGCTCCGACCAGCTGGACCACAGCGAGGACCCCCAGGACCCCCACCACGGCCCTGTCCGTCAGGTCATGGCCCCCCGGAGCCACCAGGCGGACGCCACTTCACATCCTCAACAACTTACTGAAGGAGTACGACAAGACGCTCCGACCCGATATCGGTGGTGAGTCCAAAGCTGCTCTGTTATTATACATTTGATGTTAATATGTGTTATATATGTTATAACTGCTGTGATGTTTTGTTTCGTACCTCTATCTATCCATCGATCGATCTATCTATGTAGACCGTAAGAGCCCCCCCCCCCCCCCCACACACACACACACACACACACACACACACACACACACACACACACACTTTACATGCAGTCATGTTAACGTCATCTCCACAGGCAGCCTTTATCCTACCTGCAGAGTATGTGACATCAGTGTATTGTGGGGTCCTGAGTGTTGTGGGAGCTGTGTGGTCCCGTGTGGTTGTTGTACTGGGAGCAGGCTGGCTGTGCCTCTCTCTGTCTCTGCCCACCGTGCTGCTGACGTTTGGCTGAGGAGGATGAATCCACCGTTTGGACCGGCCACTGACTGTGTGCTGTAGGAATCCATCTCTGGCTAAATCCGCAACACAAAACAAAAGCAGTTGTAAAAAACATGAAACACTTGTTTACAGCCCTCACGTACAACTATAGATGATACCAGGGACGTCCCGATGCGATCCACGGCGTCGGTCCGATATTGGCCCAGTACGCTGGATCGGATATCGGATATAAGATAAACACGATCTGATCCGCGCAGCGTGTCACGTGACAACAACAGTAGTCGCCAATCAGTCGCATGCGCATGAGAGCTACCTGTTGAACGGTCATGTGAGCGGTGTGGCAGTAGTCCATCCTTAAAGGAGACATGTTGTGGTGTTTTCCCAACAAGTAAACGTAGTATATGAGTTCCAGAAAACATGTTGTTGAAGCTGTTTGTTTGAGCACAGTATATCACACTAACCTTTGGTCAACTCCAGATGTCGCCCACCGTCTTCTCTGTGCCAAATATCCCGGTTACATGCTGCCAGTCCGACATGCCGTGGGGGGGGGTGGGGGGATGTTTACCGTGGTGAGGTGTGTGGGGGGGGGCAGAGAGAGAGAGAGAGAGAGAGAGAGAGAGAGAGAGAGAGAGAGAGAGAGAGAGAGAGAGACTAAAACATTTGTTGTTTTATTTATAATTTCTGATTAATATATTATTATTATTAAGGCACTTATGTAAGCATTATTTAGTAATAAAAGGAGAATGATGATGGGCTGAACACACGAGAACATTCAGTTGATCCACTGAGTTGTTTATTATCATTATGCTTCATGAACAAATACAACAGAAAAATGGTCCCTTACATGTACACAATAAACACAAGGACTGAAACAATAGAAGCTGCAGACTTTACTAATCATAAAACAGGTGTGCACGTATCTTTAATAACTGAACATGTTCTGCGGCCGTTTGGTTCCCAACAGAACAAAAGGAATCAAGATTCAGTTTAAAGTCATTTACAACATGCAACATTATCCCATAGACCTCTTGGTTATTATGAATGAAATATAAAATCTGATTAGGACAACAATGATGATATCATAGTCCATAGAACAAACATGTTTTATGTCTGAAAATTACAAATATATAGTTGCATAAAAAAACATGTGATTTACCATCAATAGGTATTTAATATACATTTCAAATTAAGAGAGGGAGACGGGGGGAGAGAGGGGGAGACGGGGGGAGGAGGGGGAGAGGGAGACGGGGGGGAGGGGGAGACGGGGGGAGGAGGAGAGGGAGACGAGGGGGAGGAGGGGGAGAGGGGGGGGAGGGAGGAGAGGGAGACGAGGGGGAGGGGGAGACGGGGGGGGAGGAGGGGGAGGGGGAGACGGGGGGGGAGGGAGACGGGGGAGAGAGAGACGGGGGAGAGGGAGACGGGAGGAGGAGGAGGGGGAGACAGGGGGGAGGAGGAGGGGGAGAGGGGGGGGGAGGAGGGGGAGACGGGGGGGGAGGGAAAGATGCGAGAGAAAGAGACCGAGGGAGAAAAAAAGAGAGAGACAGAGAGAGTAAAAGAGAGAGAGCGAGAGAGCGAGAACTGCCCTAGAGACACTGACGCAAAAGCAATGTGTGTGTGTGTGTGTGTGTGTGTGTGTGTGTGTGTGTGTGTGTGTGTGTGTGTGTGTGTGTGCGCCCGTCCCGGCCGGGACGGGCGCACACACACACACATTTTCCTACAGAGAGAGAGACTATAATATATAATAATTGTAATTATTATATGTATAATTGTAATAATATAATAATAAACGGGGCCTATATATATATATATTATATATATATATATATATATAGACGCTGACGGGGCCGGGGGCCGGGGCCCCGGCCCCGTTTAGAGAGAGAGAGAGAGAGAGAGAGAGAGAGAGAGAGAGAGAGAGAGAGAGAGAGAGAGAGAGAGAGACTATAACTCACACAGAGACAGTGAGGCTCCGGTCCCCCCCCCACCCTAACCAAAACCCAGGGAGGAGGTCCTCCTGGGTGAAGGAGGTCCTGAAGGTGTGGATGTGTGTCAGTGTGTCTGAGGACCCTCCTCCACCTGGGGACACTCTGTAGAAGGACAGAGTGCCAGCAGGCCGGTCCAGATACACTCCTACTCTGGTAGAGCCAGCGGGGGGGAGAGGTATGGCTGTCCGTCTACTGTTGTACAGGGCAGTGTAACCACGATCATGACACTCAAGCCTACAGGACTCGTTCTCCCCTCCAAGCAGGCTGTCATAACCCCCTCCTCTCCTTGTGATTCCTCTGTATGTCACTGCTATACCAACAACTCCTTTCCTCTCTACCTCCCAGTAACAGCGGCCAGTCAGAGCCTCTCTACACAACACCTGGTACTGGGAGTCAAATCTCTCTGGGTGATCCGGATACGACTGGTACTCTCTGACCCACGTCACCTTTCTGTTGTCCTCAGACAGAGAGAGTTCTCTGTAGGCTGTGTTTGGGTCCAGTGTGAGTTCACAGGCATCTGACGGAGAACAAGACATGATGAGCTACTGAACCCTTCTGCATCTTCATCATCATCCTCATCATCATCATCATCATCACTAGTACTGTTCTTCCTGTTTCACGTTCATCTTCTCTACAAAAATGAACATAGAAAGACTAAATCATATCAGATGATAGCTACTATAGTGGACTACTGTGCTATAGCTTTAGAAATAGTAGTGCATATTGTTTATAAGATGTTTTAAGTTAAACGTAAATGTAAATCCCATGTGTGTGTGAGTGGTTGTCCCAGTCAAAACAATGAAAAATGTATACACTGAATCTACTCCCGCAATATTTACACAACATACACATATTATACATCAAAACGTTCATCACGATGAGCTGATTAATCCTCTGTAATATCTAAGTTATACTAAGTTAAACTTTTCAAGATATTCAACTTTGAAAGGTTCCAATACACATCCATTGTGATCCACCTGTGTAAACAACAGACTGAACCAGCTGAGCTCACATACAGGCTGGAAACTAACTGTTGGTACCATAGACCTGGTCCATACATACAGTACATAGACATGTACACATACGTACACACACCTACACAAACATACTAGACACACATCAACACAGGCAAACATATCTACACATACGGATACACAAGTCCACATGTGAATGAGCGGACGTCACCTCCTGCTGTGTGGATGGACTTTCCATCCCAATAGTGAGTGTGTGTTGTGATGAATCAAACAGACACTTACACTTCTTTAGAGCTGGTTTCAGCCTCCACACTCCACCGTGCTCCACACTGGGGGGGAAACAAAGTGAGAGCAGCATGTTGAAACATTCACCTTCATCATCTGCTGTCTCATCACGTTCTACACAACATGAGTGACAGCTGCCTTTTCAAACTACTTCATCTAGCAGCGGCTTGAATCCCTGTAGGAGACTTTGTCCCTGAGTGGTGAGCTGTCCTCTCCATACCTGAGAGTGTCCAGTCTCCAGCGTGGATCCTCCAGTCCAGCAGAGAGCAGCGCAGCTCCAGAGTCTCCTGGGTGATTGTAGCTCAGGTCCAGCTCTCTCAGATGGGAGGGGTTGGAGCTCAGAGCTGAGGCCAGAGAAGCACAGCCTTCCTGTGTGACCAGGCAGCCAGACAACCTGCACACACACACACACACACACACACACACACACACACACACACACACACACACACACACACACACACACGTGTGTGAACTATTACTTTTCTGGAGGTAAATCTTTTCAACGTCCTCTGATGTGGAAGTTAACTGTTTGATCATTAAATCTGTAAAGTTTTAGAGTAGAGTAAAAAAACAACAAAGGGTAAAGGGGTGCACATTCTTTACCATCTTTCACCTCAAACCTAAAATGCAAACACTAGATTTTAGTGGAACTTCAACAGGGAATAAAGACTAACTAGACAGAAAACCACACTCAACACACAAACAGTAATAGTTTTTTTTCATTTAGGCGATTCATTTTTCAGTGACCCAGGAGGTGCTGGAACATGTTCCGGCGTGTTCCGGCTCAAATGAAGCACTGCCCCCTATGCATTCAAAACATTAACTTAAACCTTTTTAAAGTGAGTGAATCTGTTCACATGAATGGACACAGATGGATGGTAGGCAGTGGCGGTTCTACATTGAATTACACCCCGGGTGAGACCCCCTCCGAGCCCCCCCGAGGTGTGCCTGACTTGAGCCACTCATTCCATTAGAGTGTTGCTCTGTACCGGGCCGTCCATATGGGCAGGAGGGGCGGCAAACTACTTGCAAAAGTATGCTCCCAAAAAGATAGTTTGTAAATCATTGCTCCAAGTCTATTTTTAATAACATGATCGTCACATTAACTATCTATAGTCTCTGTAGGCTTTCAGACTATTGTTGGTCTGTTGACATCACGTTTTGGATGATGGTGGACGTGGTGGGCGGCGGTTCTAGCTGAGTTTAACGTCTCATGTTGGGGCAGCTCAGCGACCGCGTTCCTCCGTATGTTGATCACATAACCCTGCAGGCTGCAATAAGGATTTCAATCCCCTAACAGTGGACCCCCGTCCCCCCCTTGTCCGTTATGGAGACCCAGAGGTGAACTGTCCCCCCCCCTCCCCTTTCCCCTTCTCACTAGTGGTGGATTTCATGATTCGTTTGAATTAATTAGTTCGCGTCGGTCAGTTCGCCAAGAAGAGTCGTTCGTTCGTTCGTTCGTTCGCGTTTCCGGTAGCGGTGAATCACGGTTCTCAGTCACTGAGTCGGTCAGACTCGGCTCCTCCCTCGTTCTCATTCTCAAACGAATCACGATCGTGCGATGGTGCAAACGGTCATCAATCAACACAACATTAACTACGTTCCTTTTAGCTGAGGAGTGCTTCATGTTCGGAATCGGGATGTTGTTGCCCGGCTGACTCTCGTGACTTCTCAGTCCTCGAGTCTTCACCGCTAAACACAGTCAGTGAACGAACGGCGACTCGCGAGTCAGCGCGACTCAGCAACTAGTGGGTGGAGCTGGGAGTCGAGTCTCGGAGAACGAACGAGACGAACGACGACGAACGAGAGCGGCGAATCAGGTTGGTTTGTTTATTTTAAAGAGTCGTTCGTTCAAACTGATTCGTTCGTGAACGAGCCACCACTACTTCTCATACAGCTTCTCTGACGGCACCTTCTCAGCGAGCAGGGCGCCTGCAGCCGGAGGGGGCGCCAATATGCCAACTCCCCCCACAGTGATATGAGAGATAACAGGTGGCTTAAATCAAGTGATCTGATTGGTTCCCAACTGTTGTATAATGAGCGTATACGCACAGCTATGACGCCCATTCAGTTTACAGAGATCCGTATCACTCCACGCCTAACTTGAACTGTTGTTTATTTATATTTAAAAGCAATAGCATAGTTCACTGAAGCCTAAAAATATGTTGATTGATGGAGAGGGTGGAAATGTTGTAAAGCAATAGGCACACGGTGAGTGAACTCGATAGTAGGCTAAATTGCCGGCGAACCGAGCTACCAAGCTCGCTTTTTCAAAATTGAGGGGGTCTATGACTTTCATTTCGCCATACTTACGTAACCGTTTTATAAAAGCAATAGATCACTTCAGTCAGTGAAATGTGCTCATTACACCACAGTTAAGGGGCGTTGTCCGTCCCGACGTGCAGCGGAGGGACGGACAACGCCCCTTAACTGTGGTATAATGAGAACATTTCACAGCCTGTCGTGATCTATTGCTTAAATAGAAAACCGCTTCGCAGCAAGGATGATTTTTTTTTTCTTGAGTACTCGTGCACATGTGTCATCCCACCCTCTGTCCCTCCCCCCCTCTGTAACTGTTTGACCGTTGAGTAAAACTGACCTGAGAGTTTCCAGTGTACAGTGTGGACTCCCCAGTCCAGCAGAGAGCAGCTTCACTCCTGAATCCTGCAGATCATTGGTACTCAGGTCCAGCTCTCTCAGATGGGAGGGGTTGGAGCTCAGAGCTGAGGCCAGAGAAGCACAGCCTTCCTGTGTGACCAGGCAGCCAGACAACCTACACACACACACACACACACACACACACACACACACACACACACACACACACACACACACACACACACACACACACACACACACACACACACACACACACACACACACGTGGGAACTATTACTTTTCTGGAGGTAAATCTTTTCAACGTCCTCTGATGTGGAACTTAACTGTTTGATCATTAAAACTGTAAAGTTTTAGAGTAGAGTAAAAAACAACTAAAGGGTAAAGGGGTGCACATTTTCTTTACCATCTTTCACCTCAAAACTAAAATGCAAACACTAGATTTTAGTGGAACTTCAACGGGGAATAAAGACTAACTAGACAGAAAACCACACTCAACACACAAACAGTAATTGTTTTTTTTCATTTAGGCGATTCATTTTTCAGTGACCCAGGAGGTGCTGGAACATGTTCCGGCGTGTTCCGGCTCAAATGAAGCACTGCCCCCTATGCATTCAAAACATTAACTTAAACCTTTTTAAAGTGAGTGAATCTGTTCACATGAATGGACACAGATGGATGGTAGGCAGTGGCGGTTCTACATTGAATCACACCCCGGGTGAGACCCCCTCCGAGCGCCCCCCCCCCTCTCAATTGCAAGAAATTCGAGGTGTGCCTGACTTGAGCCACTCATTCCATTAGAGTGTTGCTCTGTACCAGGCCGTCCATATGGGCAGGAGGGGCGGTGAACTACTTGCAAAAGCATGCTCCCAAAAAGATAGTTTGTAAATCATTGCTCCAAGTCTATTTTTAATAACGTGATCGTCACATTAACTATCTATAGTCTCTGTAGGCTTTCAGACTATTGTTGGTCTGTTGACATCACGTTTTGGATGATGGTGGACGTGGTGGGCGGCGGTTCTAGCTGAGTTTAACGTCTCATGTTGGGGCAGCTCAGCGACCGCGTTCCTCCGTATGTTGATCACATAACCCTGCAGGCTGCAATAAGGATTTCAATCCCCTAACAGTGGACCCCCATCCCCCCCTTGTCCGTTATGGAGACCCAGAGGTGAACTGTCCCCCCCCCTCCCCTTTCCCCTTCTCACTAGTGGTGGATTTCATGATTCGTTTGAATGAATCAGTTTGCGTCGGTCAGTTCGCCAACAAGAGTCGTTCGTTCGTTTGTTCGTTCATTCGTTCGCGTTTCCGGTAGCGGTGAATCATGATTCTCAGTCACTGAGTCGGTCAGACTCGGCTCCTCCCTCGTTCTCATTCTCAAACGAATCACGATCGTGCAATGGTGCAAACGGTCATCAATCAACACAACATTAACTACGTTCCTTTTAGCTGAGGAGTGCTTCATGTTCGGAATCGGGATGTTGTTGCCCGGCTGACTCTCGTGACTTCTCAGTCCTCGAGTCTTCACCGCTAAACACAGTCAGTGAACGAACGGCGACTCGCGAGTCAGCGCGACTCAGCGACTAGTGGGTGGAGCTGGGAGTCGAGCCTCGGAGAACGAACGAGACGAACGAGAGCGGCGAATCAGGTTGGTTTGTTTGTTTTAAAGAGTCGTTCGTTCAAACTGATTAGTTCGTGAACGAGCCACCACTACTTCTCATACAGCTTCTCTGACGGCACCTTCTCAGCGAGCAGGGCGCCTGCAGCCGGAGGGGGCGCCAATATGCCAACTCCCCCCACAGTGATATGAGAGATAATAGAAAACGGGTGGCTTAAATCAAGCGATCTGATTGGTTCCCAACTGTTGTATAATGAGCGTATACGCACAGCTATGACACCCGTTCAGTTTATAGAGTTCAGTATCACTCCGCGCCTAACTTGAACTGTTGTTTATTTATATATAAAAGCAATAGCATAGTTCACTGAAGCCTAAAAACATGTTGATTGATGGAGAGGGTGGAAATGTTGTAAAGCAATAGGCACACGGTGAGTGAACTCGATAGTAGGCTAAATTGCCGGCGAACCGAGCTACCAAGCTCTCTTTTTCAAAATTGAGGGTGTCTATGACTTTCATTTCGCCATACTTACGTAACCATTTTATAAAAGCAATAGATCACTTCAGTCAGTGAAATGTGCTCATTACACCACAGTTAAGGGGCGTTGTCCGTCCCGATGTGCAGTGGAGGGACGGACAACACCCCTTAACTGTGGTATAATGAGAACATTTCACAGCCTGTCGTGATCTATTGCTTAAATAGAAAACCGCTTCGCGGCACGGATGATTTTTTTTTTCTTGTGTACTCGTGCACATGTGTCATCCCGCCCTCTGTCCCTCCCCCCCTCTGTAAGTGTTTGACCATTGAGTAAAACTGACCTGAGAGTTTCCAGTGTACAGTGTGGACTCCCCAGTCCAGCAGAGAGCAGCTTCACTCCTGAATCCTGCAGATCATTGGTACTCAGGTCCAGCTCTCTCAGACTAGAGGAGTTGCAGCTGAGAACTGAGGCCAGAGCTTCACAGCATGTCTCTGACAGATGACAGCCATCCAGCCTTCACACACAATAAACACAACATGTTAGGAACTGGGATTAAAATATCTTACATCTTTTACTGTTAACATAAAAGGACGTGTTAAAACTATAATTAGAGATGTTTTATTAATTAAATCTAATATATACTAGTCAATACATTAGTTACTTATGTTTATTCAACATTGGCTGTAAAATGTATAATATTAAAGAGTTTTTTGTAGTGTTTGAGACTCGTTCTGTATATTAATTTCACTTTTTAATCATAAGCCGTTTTCACATATGACCTCCGTCTTTTCTCTGCATTTGTGGATCAGGAGGTTCGACCGTGAGGGTCATTCACACTTATTCACACTTGACGCCCGATATGCGGACACCAGTGTCGCTCAGACATCAGTAGAATCTCCGGCTGGTTTAGGGGGGTGGGCTTGAAAGGGGCGGGATATGACGTAGGGTCTTGGTTTGTTTTGGTTTGACTGCAGACAGCGCGGAGGCAGAACGGGCAGAACTCATCGCGATCATCTTAAATGTTGCTGCAGTGATGCATCATATATTCCGTTGCATCCACAACATCAGCATCGATCGATAAAAGATTGGAGCATGAGTTACAGACAAATAGAAGAAACGACAAACAAGAAAAGCGTCGCGAACGACTGCGTTAAAGGAAGAGAGCATCTTTTTTGGCTTCATTTCACATCTAACATACACTGGGACAAATGTAGTTGATTTCTGTGTTTAACCAAAGTCCTTCTAGGCAAGTCCTCTCACTCGCGGCCATTTTGGCCACGCCTTTCGGGCAGCTATTTGGTCTTAACAAGACCAGGGCCCTATCTAATGAATAGGGAGAGAGCTGTATCTCCATTTTCCGAGATCTAAGGGGCATAAAAAAACACATGTTTGAAATCACGATGAAAAACAGACTAAAATCGCTGAAAGGGTTTGGTGGTTTTGTATCAAATTAACGTTTTAAAAGCCCTTTTTCTTACAGGTAATCTTGGACTGCGCATGCGCAATGCTTCACGACACAGTTTTCATTTACGGCATAACAACACCGGCACTGCACTGACAGCAAGTTAGCTTTAAAAGTTAGCTTTTGCTGCCGAGCCAACAAGATAACAGGTAGTCGAAGTTTTCCAGTCGATGCTGCTTGTGCCGCTCCAGCTGCTGGTTCTTCCCTCCTGATTGAAAATAATAAATGTCGCAAAAAGCGTGACCGCGTATGACCTGCAAAATGATTGGAGCAACGGCACCGGAAGAGGCGGGACATGTGCAAACAACGGCCATCTTGGTGTTACGAAGTTTCCCCATGCATTTCAATGGGTGATTTTTTCAGTGATGTGTCTCCTCCTTCTATAGTGTCTCTGGTTTAACTGAGAAAACAGGGAGTGGAAGGACGGGACCCTATAATGTTCAGCTAACTGTTGTCAATAATAAGTGGTACGAGAGTTAGCGTATGTGTGTGCGAGAATGGCAGTGTGTGTGTGTGTGTGTGTGTGTGTGTGTGTGTGTGTGTGTGTGTGTGTGTGTGTGCGTGTGTGGGTGTGGGTGTGTGAGTGGACGAGCGAGGAGAGCGAGCGGTAGCGTGTGTTAGTTTAGTGAAGTAATGAACACTAATGACATTGCCGGTCAAAGTGAAGGGTGTTACCCCCGAGAGAACATCGGCCCTGGAGGGAACGTCTCCCCTGTGCTCCTCGACTACGGTCTGGGAGCCGACAGCAGGAAAGGTGGAACATAAAAATAAAAAAACATTTTCTATATACGCGTGCAGCTGTGAACTCATGTATTGTAATTTATTGTATGATGTGTACTCTGAGGGTTATGATAAGACCTATTATTTAGTGTTCACCACGAATGACTCTGAAAAGCAGTGCCACATTAAAATATGTTTTAAACCATTCAGCGAACAAAAGGCAAAAGGCTGATTATCGATTAGGGTGCGGGTGCCACTCAATGACATGCAAACGTAGACCGAAGCGTCATCAACACGCCCACTCAACTGGTGTGAAATGCCCACATTCTACTGCTCACTCACATATAAGCTAATTAACATTTCTGCCGGCTAAAATACTACCTGAGGGGTAGTCTTTTATCAGGAGGTCCAACGTCAGGATAAGTCATTCACATATACGGCCCGTCGGGAGAATAGAGGGAGAATAGACGGTTGTACGTCCATATGTGAAAGCAGCTATAGTATTATGTACTTTATGTATATACATGTTCTAGTACATCTACAGAGATGTTTGGTATATTAGGTTACAACCAGCGGCGGTGCAAGGGGGGGGGCTAGCGGGGGCTTAAGCTTCCCCTGAAAAAGGCTGAGCCCCCCCCAAGCCCCCCCTCCCAAAACCACAGTCGTTTGGTTATGACTAATATTTATGGTCAAAAGATGTTTTTAATAATAATGTGGCGAGCAGCACGGGAACGACCAGACGGGAGCCCAAGGTGAGAGAGTTTACAACTCTGGTGACCCACACTCCACACGACCCTGAGAGACTTTATGTGAACACACACACACACACACACACACACACACACACACACACACACACACACACACACACACACACACACACACACACACACACACACACACACACACACACACACACACACACACACACACAATCGCTCTCAACCACGACTGCCTCGGTGCCGCTGACCCTCCCAGGATCCATTGCAGCACTTGGCGACCACAGCCGTGACCGGCACAGTGATATACATATATATCTATTTAGAAAACGGGTGGCTTAAATCAAGCGATCTGATTGGGTCCTAAGTGTTGTTCAGTATAGCATAGTTCACTGAAGCCTAAAAATATGTTGATTGCTGGAGAGGGTGGAAATGTTGTAAAGCAATAGGCACACGGTGAGTGAACTCGATAGTAGGCTAAATTGCCGGCGAACCAAGCTACCGTCTCTAGCCTTCTCTCTGACGGACGCTACCATGTGTTGCATAGCAACCACCGTACACTTTGCAGGCAGCCAGGAGGGACTACTTGTTTGTATTCGTTAAGAAAAATGCTTGACATGACAGTCAGTGAAATGTTCTCATTATACCACAGTTAAGTGTTAACTGTGGTATAATGAGAACATACCACAGCCTGTCGTGAGCTATTGCTTAAATATATATATATATATTAGTGGTGGGCCGTTATCGGCGTTAACGTGCTGCGTTAACGCGAGACTCTTATCGGGCGATAAAAATATCGCCGTTAATCTATTCTCAAAGTTGAACTAACCAGAAGCTGAGTGTTTAATAAAATATACTGTCCATAATCGCTCCATATGCTGGAGACAATGTAGCAATGATAATAGAAACAACTTGGGTGAGCGATGACACGTTTTGGGTTGATCGTGACATCAGAGCGTCAAAATAATTGGTGTTGTTGTTGTTGTAATAATCCAAATCGTCCTCCGAGCTGCCCGCCTTGGTACGGCGGTAGGCGGACGCGTACCAGCCGTCTGCCGTCACCGCCGCCCCGGCTGCCGCTGCTGCTGCGACGCGCACCGGAGACAAGCGTCCCGTGGACCTGTAGCGAGAACGCATCCTGGCGCCGTTATATTTTCCGCGTTTGAGTTTGTGATGCATTTTGGAAACAGGAGATGAGCCCCTGGTCTAATGCGCCACCTGGCTTGAGAAACCCGTTCTCAAAGACTTACTTTTAGTCATTATTTAGGTAGCACACACATATTATGTATGCCTTCGGCAGAATTCAAATGAGCCATTTTAATCTAGATTAATTCCAAGATTAATCTAGATTAAAAAAATAATAATCTATGCCCACCACTAATATATATATTAGTGGTGGGCATAGATTCATTTTTTTACACACGCCTCGTGTTCAACCTTCATAAATTAGCCCACATGACCCCTGTCTTCCGCCACTTCCACTGGCTCCCTGTAGTAGCCTGCATCAGATTCAAGATGATGGTACTGGCATACAAGGCAGTCGATGGAACTGCCCCTGCCTACCTCCAAGCCTTGGTCAAACCACACACCCCAGCTCGATCCCTCCGCTCAACTACCTCAGCTGGACATCTGGTACCGCCATCACTAAGAGCAACCAAAGGTCGATCAGCTAAATCACAACTCTTCTCTATCTTGGGACCACAGTGGTGGAACAAGCTCCCTGCTGATGTCAGGACTGCAGAGTCATTCACCAGCTTCTGCAAACGACTCAAAACCCACCTAGACTCTACATAGCCATTCAGTCCCTTATTTGTCTGTTGCAC
>NW_028177069.1:0-17297 GCF_964030765.1 Micromesistius poutassou
CTGTGCGCCTGCAATCTCAATCTCCCCCACTGCCTCTCACTTATTGTGTGTGTGTGTGTGTGTGTGTGTGTGTTTTAATGTGATTTCCCCCATGTCTGTTCCCACCAATTCTCAAAAGGTTGCTTACCACGCCATTGAGATCTCGCACACAGACACAGATGTGTGCGCACCCGTAGACACGCACATGTACATGTGGCGG
Source organism: Micromesistius poutassou (assembly GCF_964030765.1). Classification (NCBI taxonomy): domain Eukaryota; kingdom Metazoa; phylum Chordata; class Actinopteri; order Gadiformes; family Gadidae; genus Micromesistius; species Micromesistius poutassou. The sequence goes on from NW_028177069.1 coordinate 200, forward strand.
ACACACACGCACGCACACACACGCACGCACATGTGCACACAGAGACACATATACACACACGTATGCGCACACAGACACCCACGCACCGAGATCTGCATAAAAACAGAGAGATTAAGCTTGGATCTATTTAGCATTTTGATTATATTTGCATCCATGAGGGAGGAAGTGCAGGAAAGGAGTAGGCATGCGTGATCCTTGCTGTGTCTATGTGACCGGTGTGTGCGCATGTGAAATTAGTTTAACAAATACAACGGAGGAGAGACTTAATGCTTGTGGTTTATTTTGGAACCTTTAGTTAAAGTTGCATTGAGCCGTTCTGGTATCAGGTCAGCAGGTCAGGTCAGGCAGCATCAGGTCATTGCGTAAAAGTTACAAACAATTAACAGCAACAACACAAAAGAGAATGTCAACATGTAAAAACGGCACACTATGTTAATACAAATCTGGGTGATCAAACCCCCGTTACTCTACTGGTGAGGGCTGTTTTAGTAAAGGCCAGAGAGACGGTTTGATTACAGACTGGTTTGATGTTGCTCAACAACCCCTAAGTGATTACATTGGGTGTTTCTATTCCAGCTGTGTGAGTGGTCTGAAGCATCAGGCTCACGATGGTGAAACACTACACACGTTGTCCTCTTTGAGGGACAAATAAAGGCTGTGTTGTGTGGCTGAACCCGGACAGTGTTGACAGGATACCCCCGGGTTAGTGGCTATCTTTGGGCCCTTTTTGAGACGTCTCATTCCAAGTGATCAGTGGTTATTATCGGCGTGTCTTTTCACCCGGCCAGACGCAGTATTTCCCGTATTTCCCCCATTATGAATGTTTGACTAGAACATCAGAAGTGAAGCTATTTACTTTGCTCTGCCCAATTTGATTAGAGCAGATTTTCTTCTTTTATGTGGCTCTGGTGTGCCTCTTCCTGTCCTTTCTGTCTCTTTCATGCCCTCCATCAGGGCTAATTCATGCAGTTTTATTTTGGAACCCAGAATGAATAGGAGAGTACTTGTCTTTGAAAAAGGTCTTTCCTGTTAATAATGTTTTCTTTTTAGTTTTTTTCGACTGGAAATCACCCCGCTGTAATGCTAATGTAATTAATGTCCTATTCAGTGGCAAGGGCACTGGACACACATGTGCTGAACAAAATAACACATTTACACACACACACACACAAAATAACACACATACACACGCACAAAATAACACACACACAAAATAACACACACACATGCACAAAAAGCACGCACATTGGAAAACACTCTTTTTTTTTTTGCGCTGAGTGCTCACATGATGAAATAAGGGGGTGGGGTGAAGGAGAGAGGGTTAGCCACACATCTACTGGCACGCTTCTCAGAAAGCCTCATGCTCAGTCACACGCTGGGCCGCACTGGTACCGCCTGGTACCACACACACACACACACACACACACACACACACACACACACACACACACACACACACACACACACACACACACACACGTGTGTCTACAGGTTGGCAGGGAAGTTGTGTTTCGGGGCCTTGTGGCTCTTTTGAACAAAAGCAGAATCCAGCGAGCTAGACCAATAATTTCTGTGATCGCTGACCAGGGCTGAGATGTACAGCGCAGTGCTGCGATTCACAGGCTTAACTGCCTTTCTTCACTTGCTGGACTAGCCAGTTTGTGACGTTGAATTAAAGCCGTTAACTTGGAGACCAGACCCCCCCTCTGTGGTTCGACCGGGCTTTGTACGTTGGTTCATTGCATAGAATCCCAACAGCTACAGTTTGCGTGGCAGAATGATACTGAATGTTGATTAAGTTATTCACCCACAACCTAAAACTTTGGGTTTTACCATTTAGTTTGGAGTTTCTCTTCTGCCATCTGTTCCTTTGGTGTAAGGGTTAAGATATGAATATTTTTTACACAGCATGAGGTTAGGTTTTTATGAGCACACGCACGTCACTACAGTGTGTAAATCTGTATTGCTTCTATCAGGGGGAAGTACTCATGTGTCTCTGTTCCTATCAGTGTTATTGTTAGCCTACTCGGCTTAACCATATTCACACTTCCGTCCCGGCGGACCTGCACTGTCCTTTTCCTCCACTTTATTTCCGTCTATTTGTTATTGCGCTGGGAGGAAGTCAGCACACGCGGCTGGTCTTCTAACCAGGCGGAAAGGTTGGATGCTTCCCACAGTGGTCTATCTCTGCTCCGACCGGCTGTTCATCTCCTCGGCTGGAACAGAGTGCCGGAAGCCTACTGCGGGAAAACAAATATAATGCTAATGAAATGGCTCCTGAATGCTAAAAAGTCAATTAGCATGGATATTTGTGTATTCACGTGTTTGTGTGTGCCTGCATTTGCAATGCCCAAATCTATAGTGTAATTCAATGTCGTAGACCTTTCAGATCAATGAACGGGGAATGCATAAGAGAAACAGTTGCTCAACAGCATGTAATTAAATGTTATGGCGTGTGTGTGTGTGTGTGTGTGTGTGTGTGTGTGTGTGTGTGTGTGTGTGTGTGTGTGTGTGTGTGTGTGTGTGTGTGTGAGAGAGCCTGTTCCACCCTCTGCTGTCTCTCGTAATTTGTATGATCAAGGGAGTGAGTGCTTAACGAATTAGAACCCAACTTGGAATTCTGCATTTCTGTTCTCAAATTGTGCACCAATTCCCACACACATTGACATTCATTTCAGTCTCTTAGTGTGGCTTCAATATGCATGAACCGAGCAGAGCGAAAAAGTGTATGGAAAAACAACCCAGACGTCTTTCATGTTAATTGAAATGGGACACGCAACGCACACATTGAATCCACACAGAAAGTACACATTGTTACATACTGTAGATGTTACGTTGACACACTGCGAGTGTTGCCCCGCTCTGTGAGTATGCATGACTACCTACGGATAATGTCTTGGGCCGGACATGGGCTCCAGATGTTGAACAGCGATCTCTGTTGGCGGGTGATGCCACCTCGTCAGTGTGGCAGCGAGGTTGTGCCGGCCAACTTAAGCATCAGGTTATGGGGGGCTGGCAGCGAGATGGCCCTCTGAAGGTGGCGTTTCAAGGCTTGGTGGCTAAAGATATACGTCAACCTGCAGCTTAGTGAATTCCTCAGCATCACCCGGACCCATGGTATATCTGGCTGGCGCTGCCTCTCACACCTCCCTCATCAACCCAGGGGCTGCTTCATAAGTGGCTTGAAAATGAAAAGGCTTATACAGGCATGCGCCTAAACGTCACGCTTTGAATGTATAGCCGGTTTTTATTTAATTTTTTGGTTGCTGTGTTTGTTTCTTTAAAATTAAAGGTCAGACAGAGAGAGATACTGAAGTAAACAAATGAGCGAGGAAGATGAAATAGGGGCTTTTAAAATGAGACCAGTCAATGTGCCAAGTCAATACGGCGGTTCGTAGCGATGGCCTAAGTGGTTAATATGCATTATTGCCCTCGGTGGTTGCATTTGATCAGGGAGATCGCGATCTGGGCTGTTGCACTGATTTCACGTCATTGATTTCTGAGCGCATATTTACCTGAGGCAAAAGGTCACGGCTTGGTAAATAAAATCATTATAAAGTGTAAATCCAATGTAAAAACGTTTTTTTTTTACGTAAGTCCAGTTATCTCTGTGGTTTTGTGGGGCTATTTTGTTTGAAAAACAGGTTAATATTCTCCCATCTCGGATAACGATTACACACAGCCTTAAAATAACAGGGCTAAAACTTGAATCTGGACATTTAAATGCTTTAAAATTATTATTTTTTGCTTGGTAGTAATTTCTGGGGGAAATGTTCCAGCATTCGGACATGTGTGTGGTGTGTACTACGTTTCCAGATTGAAAGCCAATTGAAACCGTTTTGTGTGTTTATCAACACACATGTTTTTCAAAGTGCATAGTATACACGTACACGGTTGTCCTAGCCTTTACATTGTGTGTTTAAATAAAGTGACAAGCCGAAGCGAGTGGCATTAAGGTCAGAAATGTTCTCTGCTCATCAAAGAATGACATCGAAGTTCTAAACAACCTGCAATCTAAAGTGACCTTTAGTGCTCTTTACCGATGGTTGTTTTCTGTGGAGGTTGGCTGTTTTTATGTGCGCACACACAGACTTATACACACAAACTCAAAGTCGCACACACAGCACAGAATTCTATCAAACTGGACGTATACACTGCTCGCTGTGCATACATCAATTTATGGTTTGTTGAACACACACACACTCTGCCTGTGGCTGAGTTTTCGGTCCAACCCTGAGATTGGCATTTAATCTGTCAGTTCTGCAGGGCATTAGCCTACATTCAAGGGGAACACACACACACACACACACACACACACACACACACACACACACACACACACACACACACTGGACCAAATACACACAGAGGCAGAGGGGAAAGCGTGTGGCTGAGCCCCAGTGTCTTGATGTGTTTAGCCCGTTTGAGCCTGTGGCAGAAGAACCATTCCTGGGTCACGACCCGTCTGCCATCACCCTGAATGTGTCATATAGCATTCCTCAATAGAGAACTATGTATTAAATATTTATGCTCCGTTGTATTTTCCTTTGATTTATGTGCAGGTATTGTTAGTTTGTTCTACATTTCCATTTGAACAATATTAAAGTGTCTCTGATAGTTATTTAGATGTGTGCTTCTTAATCTGTTTTTCTTCTACCGGGTGTCTGTCGAACGATACCCATCCATAATTATCAATGTCCCGAAATGGGTGTCGGTGGTGACACGTTTGAATATATCGGAAAAGTGAGCGCACGGCCAAAGAGAAAGAAACGGAAATCTTCGAGATTGCCACTTTAATATTTCCAGGACTTTCAATGATTAAACAGCCAGACAAAAAGGTATTTATATTTAATGGGGGGTCGCTCTTGACTAGGACTACCTCTTTCCCGAAATGCAATCAGTGCCTGTCCTACGATCTGCAAAGCAGTCCGTCGTCCAACCTCGTACCCTGGCTGGTTTCAAATTCTTTGTCAGACGGGAACACGCTCAAAACGCCAGCAGATAGCGAAGGCTGTGAACGTTGGTAGCATGTAGATACTGTAAACACGATGCATATGATGATGACAAGTCATGGACCCCACAGTCCCTGCAGAACAGAAGGGTGCCAGCAGCTATGATTGGTGGTAACCCATATCCCGCTGCTAGGCTAGAGTCCAATCCCCTCAAATTTTCTCTCTGCTGGGAAAGTGTTGTTTCATGTGATGCATTCTTTTTACGTGTGTGTGTGTGTGTGTGTGTGTGTGTGTGTGTGTGTGTGTGTGTGTGTGTGTGTGTGTGTGTGTGTGTGTGTGTGTGTGTGTGTGTGTGTGTGTGTGTGTGTGTGTGTGTGTGTGTGCGCGCGTGCTTGCGTGCTCGCCCACCTCACTTCTACCCTCTTCATAAACAACCTGTCACATCCCGTCTTGAAAATGGGTTTGAATGTAGGGCTCAGCATAGCATGGGGCCTGTATATCTCTGGCTGTGTGTGTGTGTGTGTGTGTACTAAAATGGAGGCTTGAACACAGTAGGGGGTAGCCGCATCAACCGCCGGCCCATCCCACCGTCCTACTGGATGCTGTTAAATCAGCCTTCAGTTCACCCTCTCCACCTACAAATGGGAGCAGCGTCTCTCTAATTGACTTTGGAAACACGCGGGCGGGGAAAGGGTGGACGGTAAGGTGAGAGATCGGGAGTTTCGAAAAAGATAGTGCTGCGCGGTGTGCACTAATGTGTGTGTGTGTGTGTGTGTGTGTGTGTGTGTGTGTGTGTGTGTGTGTGTGTGTGTGTGTGTGTGTGTGTGTGTGTGTGTGTGTGTGTGTGTGTGTGTGTGTGTGTGTGTGTGTGTGTGTGTGTATCCTTTGGTGTCCGTATCCAAGCACACTGTTTTTTTTATTTTTCGGCTGATTTTGGGTGTAGGTTCTCACGCCTGGGTACATCCTGTATGTGGATGGGTGGTCATTGGATTAACAGGTTAGGGTTACCTCCAGGTTTCTCCTCCTCTGCACAGGTGTTGCCTACAATAATGAAGGTGTAATCGTAATTCAAGTGAACAGTGTCTTTTGTGCATTAGTAGATCATAGGCAAGGCTTAAGCAAGCTTAATACTTTGGGCGTTCCCACCCATCTTTATCAAGACATGGCCATGGTTATGTCTGTCTTTTAGTTTGGTAAATACATTTAGGATGTCCATAATTGCTGCCTAGGAAGTAGACCACTACTGAAATAGTGACTTTCAGTAGATTCGTGCATCCCTTTAATGCAACGTAAGAACAACACCAATTTAGGCCTTGTGGTCTTACGGCCCCCCTAATGCGCGTAAAGCTTTGCTCCGCTGCACAACAGTAGATCTAAGTCTTTAATACAGAGCAAAGTTAATACATTGGATTTGGGATCTAGCACCTAAGTGCTTTGTCACGCACAGCGCTTCCTTCCTGGAATGGGGAATCGGATATGATTCACCATATGTTTCAGTCATCCGAATTAAGCCCGGGATCTGGAAGGATTGTCTGGTAATAACCATCGCCGTGCTCCTCTCCCAGCGCTGCCGGGGTTCTGGTATATCAACAGCTTGAGTTAAGAGTGTAATACACAGCATGCTATCACCGGGGCTCAGTGACACGTTAACCCAGTTCTCAACTGGTTTGCAATGGTTAACTGATTGACGAGTCAACTTGTAGGAGGAATTAAAAAAGGTAATTACTTTTTATCATTTTAGCATAGATGGCGGAATAAGGCATATATATTATTAATATATATGTGTATGTATGTATATATGTATGTGTGTGTGTGTGTGTGTGTGTGTGTGTGTGTGTGTGTGTGTGTGTGTGTGTGTGTGTGTGTGTGTGTGTGTGTGTGTGTGTGTGTGTGTGTGTGTGTGTATATATATACTTACATATATATGTAAGTATATATATGTAATTTAATAAGTTGAGGTTGAGATGATGCTGATGTGAAAGCCAACATTGTGACGTTCCAGAACAAAAGGCCGTCCATGTGGTTTTAATCCGTACAGATTCATATGCATTTGGTGAGCTCTGTCAGACCACTTACCCCCGGGGGATCAGAGCTGTCCCACACAGACGTACGGCCCCAGTGTACATCTACCTGTCCCAAAAAACACTGATGTCTCCTCAAAGAGGGATGCTTATATCCTTCTCTGACAGCCAGCAACCAAATCTGTCGGCTTTCACAAGATGACATGGACAGCCCTTTGTGGGGAAGGATGTTCAGACAACGATACATTAAACAGAAACACCCGAGTAGTCTCTGCGACTTGACACGTTTGACTCGCATGTTCCATGTTGTGCCTATTCAGTCGCCACATAACCGATGGGATGACTCGCATGAGCGAGCTATGTACAGCGGACCCAGACTAGAGTTATGCGAGCTGGGTTGTAAGCGATACACTCCCCTTCACTGAGCACATGCGGTATGTAGAATGTATCGCCACCGGATCAATGGGAACTGCACGAGATCAATGGAGACGCAGCAACCTCAAACGTTCCAGTCGGGGTATTGATCAACGTTTGCAGCAGTGCTCCATCACGGATCCACACCCCGGTTGTGATTAAAAAAGACACGAGCCAACATCAGCCTCCTGATGAAAAGGTCTTGCGATGAGGTTCCCACGAAGGCTACGTTGAGGCCTGTAGTTCTGCAAAGGGAGGTCCGCTGAATCGCCCCGCCCAAACCCAGATTAACAGATCATTCATGATAGCACCACGTGGAATGTAACTGTTCTGGGTATGATAAGTAGACCTATACGTAAGGTATTAGGTATAGGCCTCTCCAAGGAATGTCAATGTACAATGTAGGCAGAACACTAAATGCAATGACTGCGTTTTTGAGACGCATCTCCATGCTCAGAGTATGGCATGCTCAACAGCTTAATTCTTTTGTTGTAGTTTGTTCATATAACTGTAATTATAAAAGGTTAATAAAGGTTTTAAAAGAAGCACATCTTGAATTGAAGATTTTTGTGTGTGATATTCACTGGCAAAACAAAAAAAGCGCGCGGAAATTTCAGATTCGCCAATAGTTTGAACAAGATTTCACACTATTAGATTGCTGCTATTGGCAATTAACATATTTTTTCCACATATAAAGGACATTGAGTGGGAATCAAATGTGTAAACAAGACTATCCTTAATGAGCTATTGAGATAAGAAGGCAACAAAGACAATATATTGAACTGAAATTGGATTCATCAACGTGGATAAAATTGTGTGAGTGTAAATGTCTGTTGAATGAATAAATAAAATGATACTATGGTATGAAACCAAATAGTTCTTAACGGCTTAACTTGTTTTTATTTCATTTAATAATTATAATACTAGTTTTGACTTGTCGCTCAAAAGAATGCTTCTCAAATTTTACATTTTAGCCTATTCAAGTAACTAATTGTGGCATAAGTGTACAGTAGCGAACCCAACTGCGTGATTCTTAATTTGTTCTTTCATATAATTATTGTTCATTAAAAAAGGTAAATGTCACCATTATTATTCAAACCTACCGGATTTCCTTATTAAAGAATGCAGGCCTATCCTTGTCTAAACCCTCAAATGAAAACCACCATAGCTCTTCTGTATGTGGCATAATATCTGTTAAACTGGCAGGCCTAATCGGTTACATCGCGTTAATTATAGGTCTAATTATATCTTGACTTGATTAAAACAACCTGACTTGATTAAAACAAATAACACATATATACAAGTCCACTATACCATTGAACGCGCTGTGGTCATCCCATGCTGAAATAGACAGAGCTGGGTTGGGTCTGACCTCTCACGCCTGTACTGTCAAAGCCCTGGTAGTCACACTCTCGCACGTTTCACCCCTCACACTGATTGCTGCGCAGGCTCCGTAAAATAAGACGACAAAACCAGAATCCGAAAGCGCTGTCAATCCGTCAAGGCCCGGCGTCGGCCCTGGGGGGTTTGGAGACACCACGAGTATCTTGTCTCTCACCAGCACGTCGATGACCGAGATCTCATGGCGACACCCCATCACTGTAGAAGAAGAGAACCCCAACCAAAAGGCCAACCCCCCACCCCACCCAAACCCCTTCCCCAGCTGCAGATGATGGAGGAGGGGTGGAGGGATGAGCTTAATGGAGGTTGAAGGAGGATGCAGGCTGGAGCATTCGTGTGTCTTTGGTCGGTCCTGGGTGTATTGGCCGCGGATTGAGACGGTGTCAAATGTCAGCCGCAATAAGATAACAATTTTGTTTTGTGGTTAGAGGATTGCGCTGGGTAGTAAACAGTGTTATTGTTTTTTATGGGGGCCGTATATTGAGTTTCCTAAGCATCGGGGGAGATCAGGTATTAGTGAGGGACGGCCACCCTAATGGTCATTATGTTGTGTGATAACACCGCCGTGACCTCTGCTCAGGGTCATGTTGAACCGTCAAAATTCACCCTGGTGGAGGTCAGGGTCACGCTCTCCTCACCAGGTGATGAATCACCTATGTGTGTGTGTGTGTGTGTGTGTGTGTGTGTGTCAGTGTATCAGTGTATCTCCCTTTCTATATCTTTCTATGGTAAGTGGTGATAAGCAGAATAATTGCCGGTTCAAATATGTTAAGATGTTAACCCTTGTGATATACTTGCATGTGCATGTTTGCTTGGAAATGTCAGAATCAGCTTTACATTTTGAAACCTTGATATTGCATTTGGCATGTTCGTTTACAGTAGATCAGGTTTCCTAGGATCAGGGAGACATGTTGAAGGTAGGTAGGTTCCTGATCAATGGCATGAAAGTTATTTCCCATGGTACGTGTGTGTGTGTGTGTGTGTGTGTGTGTGTGTGTGTGTGTGTGTGTGTGTGTGTGTGTGTGTGTGTGTGTGTGTGTGTGTGTGTGTGTGTGTGTGTGTGTGTGTGTGTGTGTGTGTGTGTGTGTGTGTGTGTGTTGGCGTTCATCTGTGTGTGCGCTGGTGCATTGTCCCCTAAAGGCATGTGGTAGACCAGACCTCGGTCTTACAGGAACATTCTCACTGCTACTATGACAGCTACAAATTGACAAGGAACACACACACACACACACACACCACTAACCCAGGCTTGATTAAATGTAGACATTACAATACGACAACTTTCCAATTTTTCTTTTTGTGTCCTTGTCTTGGTATTGCCCTTGTTGTGTTTATTTTCTATATAGACTTTCAACAATGTAGGAGTTATGAGATATGGCAGAAATACAGCTGAAGTAACATCAATGATTCAAATTCAAACATGAGGCAAATCCCAGTTAAATAGGCCTGCAGAAATACTAATACAATCCACTGAAATGTGTAGCTCTAACATATTTACTTACGGATATATATATATATATAATTTTACAAATAATAAACAAATTGCTTTTATTCAAAGCCTTTACAGTGAATCTTTCAATATAATCTTTTTGAGTTTCTTTAAGAGCAGATTTGGTCTTCTTGCTCATGCATGCCTAAAGGTTGAATGAACATGAGGCTTGACCCAAGAACCTTTCAGCTAGTGGTCACACCATAACGACAGCCCTATGCTAAGACCATCCACCCCCAAAATATCTACATTTTAACTCAAATAATGGGAATCAAGTTTTCCCTTGTTAATCAAGCCACCATCTCCTTTCGGTTGTTCTTGTTTGGAGAAATGCCATTAAATGGCGAAGCTCAAACCCACTACAAGATTTGAAATATAAAATATAAATGAATCGTTAAGTCCCCTGTGTTTACCCTGATAATTAATTCTTTCACATTGCCCGTGCTGTCAAGTCTACCGTCGGGTTTGTGCGAACACGTTGAGTGTCTTGTCACTACAAAGGCGGCGTGTGTTTGTGCTGAGGCCCTGTTAGCCAGGCCCTATGCATAATTCACTGTGATCTCCTGTGATCAGCACAGGAGAGATCTCATTTAAAGCTTATTAGTGTAGAACAGGAATAGCAAACAAATGGTGAGGCAGGCGAACCAAGCTTAGCTGAAATAATAGAGAAAATAAGGGCATGCAGAGAGTTATTTGTTTTCTCTACTGCGTTCAGTATTCACACACACACCCCTGGCTTTTTCTAAGTTTCTTATACTTCTAAAATTGATTGAGTTTGTTTTGACAAAGCAAACGGTTTTGTAGAAAACGTGCAAAAATAATTGTGCTGTAATAAAAAAACCATTAATACTTATGTTCAGAGCCTTTTCTCAGACGTTTGTTTAAGAACCTGGCAGGGTTAAGCACCACAATTTTCTGCTTTTATCTTTCTATTCAGGTTAAAAAGGTCAATTTTGCTTTCATCAGACATGGTATGGCCTTGTTCCTTGTCGTCTGAAAATATTTATTTATTTTTGGCAAACTCCAAGCAAGTCATTTTCTTTTTTTCTAAAGAGCAGCCTCTGCCTGGAACCTCTTCCATAAAGGCCTGATTGGTGAAGGGCTGCAGAGGTGGTTCTCCGTCTAGATGATTGGGCCATCTCCACAGAGGAACCCAGTGGTTCTTCTCTGACCACAGCTTTCTCCTGCTATGGCTCAGTTTGGCCAGCAGGGGCAGCTCTTGGAGCTGTCTTGGTTGTTCCAAAGTTCGGCCATTTCAGAATGACCAACGTCACTGTGATCTTCAGAGCTGCAGATAAATTTTTGTTTTCCCTTCCCCACATTGGTGCCTCAACACAACCCTGTCTCTGAGCACAAGGGACATTTCATTTGACCCCGTGGCCTTGTTGTTGGTCTGACAGACACGGGCCCCTGGAAGAACTTGGATAGGCCTTTTCAGAGTCTTTCAGTCTTATTTTCCACTGATGGACTCCTTTCTTTTTTAAGAACTCGATGCAAAATAAAATGCATAAAAGTTGAAGAGGCTGGAACTACAGCAATGGAGGTCCACTACAGTCTAAATGCTGGACCAAAACACATTGACATTGTCTCTGCTTGCTGAGAGTTCCTAGTTGTCTAGACCTGCCATGTAGCATATTTACAATGATATGGTCCAACCAATTGCAAATGTCACGGTTCAGTGGTCTTATGTAATCAAACAAAATAAAACCAGGATTTGTAAGCGGTTTAATTTATTTTCACGAATGTGTTTAATTTTCAACGAAACACTGTGCGCACACAGTGGCGTTTCCTGAGCCAAATTCAGATCCTTGTTGCCAATGTGCCAGCGGAGAGGCTTTCAACAGGGATTCCACACAAACAGTATCCTCTCTTGCGTTTGAACTTTCATCGTGTTTTCAAACTTTTAAGACTTGAATGAGTCAATCGGACATAAATAGAGGTGGGTCATTGGGTTTGAGTGAATTGAGGTCTGAGGCCCTGAATGGGCCCGTTGAGCTCCTGTGGTGGTGTGACTAAGCACTAGGAAAATGTCATTGTTGGAGTGAGCCGGTCTGGCAGATGGTGTATTGATACTAGCCAACTGCTCACCTGAACCGGCTGGCCCACAACACCTGCTGTCACCAGGCTCTCACCTGCTCACATGCTCTCTCTCTCCCTCTCTGTCTGTCTGTCTCTCTGTCTTGCTTTCTCTTTTCTCTTTCTTTCTATTTCTCTCTCAATTATCAATCGTAAATTGCTGCGTGATTACAGTTCAATATATTCCACGTAGCTTATTGATTATTGATTGTGTAGCTGTGGATGCCTTGTGGTGACACACTGAGTGTCACCCTATCGTCAGCTCCTGGTCAGGGTCAGTATTCCTCTTGGCTGTGCAGCGTGAGGCCCACACGCATAACTGGTCCCACGACATCTGCCGCTGCAGCCAGCTGGGCAGGTGTCTGTGCTGTGAGTGGGACCCACAGTACTTTCTCACTGATCCAGGCTGTAATGTACACAGTGACGCCGGCAGGTGTGTACTTTCTTGGGCGGCTGGTGTGTAATCGTGTGGTAAGGTGATTTAAACATGCGCGTGTGTGTGTGTGTGTGTGCAGTTGTGGTTGTGAATGTTTTGGGTATAAGCTTCGGGCCCCTTGGCCAGCTGCTGTTGTTTTTTGTCTTCCCCCTCCCTAACCGTTTTTAGTTACCCATAGGGGAAGGATTCCTTGCACAGAACGCCAAAGCCACTGAGAAACAGTGTTCCCTAGGGGCTCTTTCATGTACAGACAATGACTCTGCTCACACAGGGCTTTCTGAGGTGTGTGTGTGTGTGTGCGTGTGTGTGCACATTTTATTTTCACGATTAGTCAACTGAATTTTTGCTCCAAATTTCTTCCCACATCACGACGGCCTCAAGGCATAGTGTGGTCGTACTCTATATCCATATCAAATGTACTTCATAACACTTCTAGGTTGGTAGATGAATGATTTTCTAAGGACTATTTAATGCCATCAAAAGAAATCTGTCAAAGTCACAGCCCCAACGTATCCAGTTTTTGGCGAACTAAGATTGTTAGGGTTGTCAATTAAATCTGCTGTGGGTAGGATTTGACAGTTAAAGTAAAGAGAGCAGAAGAGAGCAATATGGTGCAAAGAAACACCCCCCTCCCTCTCTCCCTAGCTCTTTTGACAGGCAAGATGGATTCACCAATCATTCATTTTTAAACCCTAAATTGTCTCATAAAGATGCAGGTGAAGTCAACTTTTCATAGCACATTCCACTCATACCAGCCAGGCGGCGATGGCATTTCTAACAAATCATACTCAAATGAAATCTCACCTGCAGCACCGTTTAAGTACACTTATTGTGATCCAATCAATGGACAATCAAAGTATTAAGTGCAGCCTCAGTTGCTTCCCCCAGACCCTGACTGTCACCACTCTGAGCCTTTATGTGAGTGGGACCATCACTGTCCTATTACGTAAGCTACACTATTGACAACTGTGCCACTGTAGGACGAATACCTTCTGACCTGGAAATACTCTTGACAGCTTTCACCTTATACAGGGTGGCAGGCATCCCTCCTTCTCCCTTTTTGCTCTTGTCTCCTTCAGTCCAGTTCAGCTGTTCCCAAGCCCCCCCAGGGACAAAGACATGACTTGATTATCTGGAGATTGTATATATGGTTACGCTTACGCACACGCAAGACCACAGGGCCACAGAGTTGAAAGGATACTATAGATGCATTCCTACCCACGCACTTAATGTCTTACAGTGTGCATGTGACATGTTCACTGTGTGTGTGTGGGTCACAAGCAGCCCTCGCTGAAGCTATATGATGAAGTTCAGAGAAGGGGACTGGACCGAACTTGAGGTCATGCGAGATGACAGCTTGGAACCCTTGACCTTTAGGTGCCTTATGCTCGTACAGGCGGGAGAGGCTGTGGCACGCATGTCACTGACAGGAGGAGGAGGAGGAGGAGGAAGAGGAGGACGTGGATGAGGAGGAGAAGGAGGAGGAGGAGGAAGTGAAGGATTGAAAACTTGACCGGTAGCGAGGAGGAAATGGTGCAGGGAGGAGTCGCTTGGTGATGTCGTTGAAAAGACGTTGAAAAGCTGACGTTGAAAAGCTGACCTTATCGCCGACCTATTTCTCCGTGTGTGGCGCGGCAGGTATCAGGTGGATACCGCTGTTTGTTTACAAAAACGGAACCGCCTTGGAGATTCTGTCACAGCAAGTTGTCTTCAGTGTTGGGTTTTATTTATTATTATTTATTTTTATTTTTTGCCAACATTGAAAACTACGCTTTGCTTGTTAAGTCCTCGCTGATCAGAGGGCTCGCTAACTCAGAGCTGCGGATACACGTCGAGGATGGCAAGTTGGAAGCAATTTGACCAAACAGGATTTGGAGTGACAGAGGCCCCGGGGCGAAAACTCTGCGCTATAGGTACATATAGATGTATACATGTGGAAGGAAAGGGAAAAAACACACACACACACACACACACACACACACACACACACACACACACACACACACACACACACACACAGTGAGATGCCAACCTCTGTGAGGCATGAGGTCTTTGGATGGGTCAGTGGCTCCCCACCCCAGGCACTTCTTAACCTACAAGCTTCTCTAAACAGACAGGCCGCGAGATGGGTGCGGAGGGGACGCACCGTAGCTGGGGGAGAATATGGCCGCGTGTGGCGTGTAGGCTACTGTAAACCCTTACCCCCCCCCCCCCCCCCCCCCCTCTCTCTCTCTCTCTCCCCCCCCCCCCCCCCCCCCCCCCCCCCCCCCCCCAGCCTAAAAGTGGCTGCCGCACACCGCAAACCAACCCTGACTCTTGGCTGGGCTCGCTGGCCACGTGATTGCCGGGGTTTATATGTGGCTTGCTTGAAAGTTAACACTTTCTGTTGGTACAATTAGTGGGATTGTTGATTTTTGAGCTGAAGGAAAAGGCTTCTGTGTTGTTCTCCAAAGACCTGGGGGGTGAAAAACTGTCATATATAAAGTCATATATAAAGTCATACATGTACAACTAGTGATGAAATGCTTACTTTGCCTGCCTCTTCAAATCTTCCTTGGACAGTAAAATTATATAAACACAGCAATTATTGAAGTGAACAGGTGAAATACAAGGTACTACCACGCAAATATTAAATTATATAGATCAAATAAAAATCCTAAATAAATTCAGTAATGGTATGAGATGATGCTGCGCAGAAAGCAAGTTAATGAGCTAAAGATTGGCTAGTTTCAGGCCAAGTTGGATTGAGAAGGTTTGAATGAGTAACAGTGGATTGCTAACTGTTTTTGATTCGCCTTGTGGCCATGGTTCCCATAATATGAAACAGATAATCAGACAAATTGGAGAGAAGCTCCTCCAGGCAGCTCTATCCATCCTCAGCAAGAGCGAAAAAAAAACGAAGCAAAATAGAGAAAAAACATCAGCAACCTTCTTACAAGCGAGTGTTTCCTGTGTGAATTAAAAATCCTGGTTAAGGACTCCTCCTCCCTTTCCTCTCTCTTAATGATGTGAACCCTACCCTGAACCGTGCTTTTTAATTGCCAACGACTGGGACTAAGACAGAGGCCCCTCTGGAAACCATTTTCTTACATTTGTCATTTCATAAATTAATTTGGGTAGGGTGTGTGTGTGTGTGTGTGTGTGTGTGGTTGTGTGTGGTGGGGCCCGCTGAATAGCAATTTAATCAGACAGTTGGCTTTGTGCGTTCCACGTCTCAAGATTGTCTAAAAGGCTGTTATGTGGAATAAATAAGGTGTGGTGGTTGAAACGAGGAGAATGTTCAGAGGGGGGGTGGCTGATGAGAACCTCTGCCCACTGGGTATAGTGGGGGGGGGGGGACATCAGTCTGCCATGAAGTTAGCAGGCTGACTAAAGCGTTTCTTAGCCCGCTAATGAGACTCCTGTAATCCCCCCCCAGAGCCCCTTAATGTGAATCAGGGTACGGTCGCCGGTACACATCCGCACAATGTGGCCGCCATATCTTTCAGAACGCACAAAATTTGAAGCGTAAAAATAAATGACTTTTAGCCCAACCTGTGAAAATGTGTCAGCAGGTATAAATAATTTATGCTTTGAATACAACACATGCCCATGGCTGTGTTAGTGTAATTTATGGAGCGGCCTTGTTAAGCTTTAGCAGTTCCAAGAGCCCAAAAAAAATGAGTTGCCAGGATCCAGATGTTTCCTGGATGGGGGTCTAGAAGCACAATGACTAGCGCTGATTAGTGACCATTCATCACTTGTTTGGTTGCGGATCAAAACCAAAAACGATTTTTGGATCAATACATGGATAACCCTTTCACACTTGCCTTACAATATGCCCTCTGCCCATGAAATACACTGTTATGTTATTTCACTGGTGATTGAATTCAACATCTAGTCTAATATCATCCTATTAATTGCAGGGCCCTAGGTTCAAGGTCTGTCATGGGTCAGACAGCAGCCAATCAAGCAAGATTCAAAGGATTTTATTTGTCACATGTTCATACAAGCAGCAGTGGTGAAACACGCACACAGAAGGGTATTTCTGCTCATATAACATCATTGTCTTCACGGCCCCTGCTGTCCCTGACCTCGTGTACGTAACAGGAAGCCATTGTACCTTTTCCCGTACCCAGTGGCTCACTGCCTTTGTCACTCCAAAACAACATTCTCTTGCTGCAGAAATGTTTCAGTCAGCAGATCAACAGCGTGTTGGATTTCCAGGGAACACAAACCCCACAGACGCACTCTAGTAGGTCACTGAGCATTCACGGTCACAACCAGGCAAAACACGCTTCCCAAACCTCCGTCTGCAATAATTCACGAC
>NW_028177068.1:0-20616 GCF_964030765.1 Micromesistius poutassou
AAACCCTAACGGTGGCATTCGAAAATATTCTATACTTGCTTCTGCAGCTGCACTGTAAAGCTTTCAGCCCTACACAAATGCACGTTTGTGCGCGCGCACACACGCACACACACATATACACCCTCGCTCGCACACGTGTAGCCTATGCAAATGCACACACACAAACGCACACGCATGCTTACATGCATACAACACCCCCCACAGCTCACACTTGCACACCCCTAAAAACACTAAACTCCCCCCCCCCCCCTCAACCACCCCTCTCTGACACACACACACACACACACACACACACACACACACACACACACACACACACACACACAGAGAGAGCTGTTATACAACCTGTCCCCAGACTAGGCAGCATATGCTGTATGAGCGTTGCTGTGTGAGTGTTGCGGTGGTGGAGACGGGTCTCACCGTGACTAAGCCTGATGTGTCAATCTGCGATGGCGCAAGGCCTCTGGCTATCACAGCGCTCTGCCGGGGCTGGCATCAGTGCCATATGCCCACCACCACCTCAGGCAGCCAGGCGACCAGAGACGACACCGCCGCCGCCACCACACACCAACAGTCCTGGCCAGGATTTATGGAACACTAACAACTCGCCCACTTTCACACGCACACACACACACACACACACACACACACACACACACACACACACACGCACACGCACACGCACACACGCACACACACGAGCAGCAGGCACACAGACACGCACACGCACAGACACGCACACGCACGCACGCACGCACGCATGCACACAGACACTCACACACACACACACACACTCACATTCACTCACACACTCACAATATGTGCTAATGAATGTGTTCAAGATGTGTACGCTGAGGTTGCTGTATGTTAAGCTTGTGCACAAAGATGATTGTCTACTCTGAAGTCTCTGACGGTCTTATTTGACGGTATGAGGAGTCCTCTAGTGGCCGACTTTATTACTGCAGTTGGAATTTATAACGTGAAATAAATCGTGAAATGTTTTCCCTCAAAGTTTGGAGCTTTAATTACTGGCTTTTATGTCCCACCAATGCATTGGTTTAAGCACAAATGTCTGATTATACTATTGTATGGTTACCTCGCCAGAGCTTGTCATTTCTCACCAACATACACACACACACACACACACACCCGGGTGTAGATCAAAGCAGGGTTTCTTTGAAAATGACAGTGAGTTGATACTTAATGGGATTATAATGAGAATGCTGAGCCATCTGTCTTAATAACATCCTCGGGCCCCAGCGAGATAAGAGAAGGCCTTTTACCCGAAGCAATTGATGTCTAGCCTGGTCCTTCTGTTTGCATTAGCAGCACACTGCTGCCATTCATACAGATAACCATGGTAGCCCGGAACATTAGCTTTTGATATCCCCTCTCCCCACGCATCAATCAATACAACAAAGCAGGTACGAACACACAAGCGCAGTACGGGTAAAAGATTTATTTGACTGTTTGAACTTTGAAGGTTGATTCGTGGTTGTGAAAGAGTTATAATATACAATGACATCAAAGCATCCGTTCAAGGGGTGCAGTTTGTTTGCCTAGAGTTGGAAGAGTTACCGAGGACAGAAAACAAGGATCCGAGAGCTACAGCAATCAGATGAGGATCAATAGTTTAATTAGCGTTTGTGTTATTGGTATTCATTCCTTACAGTAAATATGGACCTTCAATGGTGATCCTGGTGTACAAACCGGAGCCCCCAGTCCGCCTTTGAGAACTGAAGGGCGAACGCAAACGAGTGAGGGATAACACAAAGTACCACTAGGGCTTGGTAATGGAATCGAGCATATGGATCACAACAACACAGAAACACACGCATGTACCTTTGCTTAAACGGAGGTGAGTGTCTTTGAGTCTACCTGCTCGGGTGAACAACGTTGACAGAACGGATACTAGAACCTAACCTGTATGAACTAAAGGTTGTTGTTTTGTTCATCTTGGTATTTCATCATCCAATCACTGGTTGATGGGACCTGTCACCTCCATTAAAGGAAGGGTTTCGGGCGGGGCTGAGGATACACAGGCACTTCAGAGAAAGAGACACAACACCACGACTTCAATTAAGGCACAGCTACTACACCCACAATATACATCTTTCTTTAGGGATAAACCACACACGATCCCTTCAATTGCACGTGTACACACAGACACACAAGTGTGTGCGTGTACACACACACACACACACACACACACACACACACACACACACACACACACACACACACACACACACACACACACACACACACACACACACACACACACACACACACACACACACACACACACACACACACACACAGTTGACTTACATTAAAACTCTTCAAACTTCAAACTGTAGCTTTTTAAGCGCACAGCAGTTGATTATATATATATATCTGTGTATTGAGGAGTTGCACTTGACTGGATCATATTTCCTTTTTACTTTTCAACAAAGAAATATAATAAAATGATTAAAAAGAATGGAAAAAATCACAAGACGTCTCATCATGGAATGTTTTGGAAGTTACATGCAAATTAAAATGCAGAAAAAAATTATTATTCTTCAGGAGTACTTCAGTGATAAACACCTATGGTGTTTTGTCTATTTTCTGCATTTATCTTTTATTTCCAAAAAGACAAAAACTGAGGAAAAATTATAATTTTGTTTGGACTCAAGCTATATGTTATTGACTAGTGCAGGTCATTTCCTCCTCAAATAATAAGGGAAAACAAAACGGCAGATTAACTCCAGCCCCATAGGAGACACAGAGACAAGGATGAGAGCATCAGCCAATAGACGTGAACTACTGTCATTGTGTAACACAATGTAACACAATTTGTTTATGACGCATATACGAACGGGGTTGTTCTAAACCTAAACCGACTAACGTAACGTCTCATCAATGCATATATCTCATATCTGATTAGCACTGAACAAACCACCCTCCTCCGCTAAAAGAAAGAAACAAAAAGCCAAAGCCAAATAACTAAAAGAAGCATATGGTCTCATTTACTCTGCAGAACATACAATCAAATGCTTTAAGATGTTTTGCAACTTCCTACAGTAACCACCCACAGCAGCTTACTAGTGACCTACTACTAGTATTCCAACCACAGTAAGAAATTCTCAGTCATCTTGTATTGGACATTGGCACCATTCTGGTCTAACCTAACCTGCTGTTGTTTGGATCAGGCACCCAGGTGACCAGACGCAACGTGTGCATGAGGGCAAACAACCCATAGGCACGCGCGGGAACCCAATGCGCGAGCACACGCACACATTGGCGCTCAGAAGGTGTACACACACACCCAACATGAGTGTGGTACATACAAGCACGCTCTTACCGAGTTACATACACTGTGAATGCATTGGCAATGTGTGACGTTTTAAATGGACCACCCCACCCCTTGCTCCCTTAATAACTCATTTGAATGTCTGATTCCCAATGACAATCCGAAAGACGATTGGAATTTTCTTAAAATCAGTAGTTTCCATGGCAACGGTTCTCTTCAGCTCCTCAATCCCTTTTTGGATCCCTACTCTCTCTCTCTCTCCCCCCATCCCCTGTCTCTCTCTCTCTCTCCCTGTCCCTCCCCTTTCCCACTCTCTCTCCATCTTTCTCTCTGTCTGTGTCCTCCCGCTCCCCTCTCTCTCTCTCTCTCTCTCTCTCTCTCTCTCTCTCTCTCTCTCTCTCTCTCTCTCTCTCTCTCTCTCTCTCTCTCTCTCTCTCTCTCTCTCTCTCTCTCTCTCTCTCTCTCTCTCTCTCTCTCTCTCTCTCTCTTCCTCTCTCTCTCTTCCTCTCTCTCTCTCTCTCTCTCCTCTCCATCGTGGATAGACCGCCACTAGAGCGCTGACAGATCAGTGTTGTGACACAAGTGGAACAGTCTCACTCCCGGGGGGACGCGTGGGGTGAGTCTCAAACGATGCCCTGATACCCTTTACGTACTTCACTCATTTATTCCGCAGGGCGGCCCACAACCAAAGAAGTACGGTAAGAGGGTAATGGCGTCGGTTGAGGTGCACCCCACGTCGGGACATCCAGAGGCGTAAGGCGAGGCAGGAGAGCGGGAGCAGGGGCTTGAGCTGCCTTTAACGCCGGGGGCACAACCCCTTCTTATAGGCCACCAGGCCGGCTGCCGTGGCAACAGACAGGAAGGCGGTGAATCCCAGGAACTTCAGGAAGCCGCCCACCGAAGGCAGGTGGCGCTCCATGAAGGTCTCTTCGAACGGGAGAGCGATGACGTCCTGCAGGGGCACAAGAAGGAGACCCCAGGAGATCCGTCAAGAAGCTGCTTTGTTTAGATCTTTATTTTTTTTTATTAGCTTTTTTGTGATGATTTGTGCTCGTGTTCAATGCACAGCAGAACTGGCACTTTACCAAAGACTCAGGCTCCTCTTGCCAGACTTTATTCTGGGGGATTTTACCCATGGCGTGCAAGATCTGCAATGGAAGATTTGTGTTTAGAAATATATCCAAGCACCACATCATATGTCAAACACACAAAACATAATTTAAGTCATATTTAACCAGAGGGCAAAGGGGAATTGCTGTTGCCTTTTGAGACCATTCAGATATTCAAGTTTGCGTTTCGCAATGTTTATCAGTCTGGCCTTGGTTGGGCAGCAATTGAGATCCAAATATGGCCATGGCCTTACTGTACATCGTATAATTCTCAATAAATTCTGATTGGTTGTTGGGTCATTTACAGCTAAATCGCTGATAGCTATTTGCATAAAGTTGAGCCGTTTTCAACTCTCATTTACAGCTGTACAGCTTTATAGCTATCGCTCATGCGTTGTATCGCTCCTATCGCTTTTTCGCCCATGTCTAATAGAAAGTGAATGGGCATTTATCGCTCGTATCGCTTTACAGCTTTTGGTCTGACCGTACAGTTACACAAAAGATCTCCTGCCAATCTGATTAAATAACTGAGTGACGTCCTTCTCTCCTAGCTCTAGATTAATCCAGTTGGCAGTAAAGCAAAGCAATCCCCTGATTTCTTTCCATCTTCAAACATTATTCAGTCTATTTTTTATACAAACATTCTTTGTTTACTCTGTAGATTTCTGCCTTTTCCTCGGGCGCCACCATTATTTTTAAATTGGCCCACTGCAGCGATCTGTGCTTTGACATGAACTGAAAATCCCTCGCCCGAGCACTGATTGGTCCTATTATCTTTTTTGGAAAAGGCTTTCAACGGGGGCCAAACTGATTTGCAAAGAGCAACAGGATGTGAACTCGCAAGATCAGGACAGCCTCACGAGGCTTATGATTGGTTGTGGTGTGACTCTGGTGGAGATTCTAGTCTCGTTTCATCTTATAACACAACAGTGGTTTGGTGTCCGTCCGTTTGTCCGCTGACCTCCCTGGCAGCTCGCTCGCCAGCCTGGACGGCCCCCTCCATGTATCCGCTCCACTCCGTGGCCGTCTCTGTGCCCGCAAAGAACAGCCTGTCTACCGGCTCCCTCAGCACCCTGGGAAGAGGCACACACACACACATGCACAAAGCATGGAGCTCTCGTCGCATTGAACAAGTCTTTCGGGTGAACGGCAAAAGACATGAACAGACAGAAGGGGCTTGTAATGGCTAATCACACTCACACCAGGTGGTGTACTTTGTCCCCTTGAAGGGTTGGCATGAGGTGATGGTACCCAATAACTAGCAGACTTGATCCTTGACCTACCGGCCAAACTGAGTGAGGATCCCGGGAGGGAAGTAGGCAGTGTAGCAGCCTCCAGAGTACTGCTCTTCACACCAGTTCTTCTCCTCGTAGTGGATAGGCTGAACACACACACACACACACACACACACACACACACACACACACACACACACACACACACATCAAGCCCTATCCAAACGTGTGTCACTGTTTATCGCAAT
The DNA here is from genome assembly GCF_964030765.1 of Micromesistius poutassou. NCBI lineage: Eukaryota > Metazoa > Chordata > Actinopteri > Gadiformes > Gadidae > Micromesistius > Micromesistius poutassou. The sequence goes on from NW_028177068.1 coordinate 5,888, forward strand.
GCTCACACGAGGTCTCTCTGGAACTCACGTGTAGAGCGTCCTCGGTACCCAGCACTTTGGCGAAGAGCTCGCAGATCTTCTTCAACCTGCACACAACACGCACAGCTGAAGACGCAGGCTGTTCCGGACCCACACCGCTTAGACAACGTATGGTTAGAACCCCAGTTTAGACCCATGTGGTCTAGACCCACAGTTTAGACACAGGCTGTTGACTCTCACACAGTCAAGACACGGTATGGTTTAGACCCCGAGTTCAGACCCACACGGTTTAAACCAAAACAGTTTAGACCCACACGGTTTAAACCAAAACAGTTTAGACCCACACGGTTTAAACCAAAACAGTTCAGACCCACACGGTTTAAACCAAAACAGTTTAGACCCACACGGTTTAAACCAAAACAGTTTAGACCCACACGGTTTAAACCAAAACAGTTTAGACCCACACAGTTTAAACCAAAACAGTTCAGACCCACACAGTTTAGACTCAAGCATTTCCATAACCAAGACAGTATACAGACCGGAGAGTGAAGCATTGTGGGAACACGTCTTTCCGTTACCTTGCTTCTTTGCTCAGGACTGAAAGCTTCCTGCATTTGCGGGCGAGGATGAATCTACAAGAGAAAGGTCAGAGACAGAAGCATGAGACATGACTAACTTTGTTCCTCACACCATGTCCTGGACCGCTGCTAAACACACAAGACGGCTCGGCAGTTATAAGACCAGAACCAAATGAGTTGTGTTCACCCCATAATCGCTGGGACGCTCCCATCTGGCTTGGTGTCGTCCAGCGTGATGCCAATGGGAGCTTCTTCGTCCTCAATGACCATGGTGCCGCAGAAGCCTAGGCATAGTCACACACACACACACACACACACACACACACACAGACACATGGACACACACACGGACACACACACGTTATTAAGTGTGAAACACACACAGGGGACTTCACAGTTCACGGTATGTCACAGAGTGTCTCATGCAGGAGGGTCCAGCCCCTAATCCTTACCCAACTTCCGCCAGAAGTTCTCCTTGTAGTACACCATGCACTTGATGACCGAGCCCATGGGCACGCGGTTGATGAGCTGGTTCCTGAGCGGCGGCAGCTCGGGGTTAAAGTGCATCTTCAGGTTGAGGGCTGGGGGCGTGGCCACGATCACATAACTACCCTGGAAGGACGACGCAACCACACACAAGCACAGGCAGACACACACACACACACACACACACACACACACATGCAAACACGCATGTACACACCCATGCATCCACACAAACACACACGCACACACACACACACACACACACACACACACACACACACACACACACACACACACACACACACACCCATGCAGAGTCAGCCACATCATTTCTCCAGGAGAAATGTGACCTCTAGGTGGCGGCAGAGGACAATGTAAACGTAATGTAAATGTGTGTTGGCTGAGGACGGCCACTAGGAGATCATTACACTGCTCATTCAGCTATTTACAAGACAACATGGTGTAAAACCTCTGCTACCGGGATCCTGACGACCCCTGACCTCACTCCTTTGTCGGGGGGGTCTGCTGACATCAACGTGAAAGTCATGTGATACTTCTCACCAGCAGACCTGTCTGCTTCCTGCTTCCTGGCTCCTACAAACCCATGTAACTCTGCTGGTCAGCTTTTGCTGTTGTTGCCCCTTCCTCCGCTACTACCGCAAAACATACTCTAAATGTAGACCTTAGAGAGCGACCTCGTTTCAACGTCAACACTAACCCTTGTGCCCTTTATTTAGAATTCGTATCGTATGCTTTGAATATTCCCGGCCTCACTTAGGGCCTTCACTGGTGCTGCCCCACGCCGACGGAACTCGGACTCACTCTCAACCAGCGCCCAAAGTTAACACCTGCCTCCATCCGATGACTGATTCATTTTAATAAGGGCTTTCTTCCATTTGAATCCACCAGACCTCATTTATTAATCTGTTCAACCTTTGCAATATAGTTTGTTTCAAAAGGTTTGTAATAAGACGTGCTCAAATTAAAAACTGCAAGTCACCTAAGGATGAATAAGGATACGAAAAAAAAACTTTTTCGAAATGACTCCAGGTTATTGAAGACTTTTAAGGTGTCATGAGCACCACCGAGGTAGCCCACTGTGATCATTAGAAGGCTGTTACAACATGTGCACACTCTGCATGATAAACACCATACCTCGCTCTAAATCACTCACCATGTACGTCCGCTTGTCCACCGTCTCCACAGCAACCAGGACGCCACTCTGGTCGATGCTGCAGACAGGTGACTGCAGGATCACCTTGTCACCCAGCTCTTTGGCCATGCATTCACTGATCTGGCCGGATCCCCCCACAAACTTCCTCTCCTGCCAGGAGGAGAAACTGATTGGTTAGTGAAGTGTGTCATTCGAATGTCGTGTGTGTGTGTGTGTGTGTGTGTGTGTGTGTGTGTGTGTGTGTGTGTGTGTGTGTGTGTGTGTGTGTGTGTGTTCTGCCTCATTCTATGGACCAAAATCCAGCCTGTAATTCTAAAATATATACATATATATTTCTTACATATTTTAAAATAGAAGAGGAAAATAGTTTCCATGCAAACAGCAACAACTACAATGTACGGATAAATAACTCCTGCTGTGTACATTATCTGAACGCTTTCCCACATTGAGTGGCGCCCGTTTGTTTCAACTCTACAAAACAGGAAATGACACGGGATGCTTGACATGTTCTACTCATCCAAAACACAGCCCCCCCCCACCCCCCACATTTCACCAGTGGTCATGGCAACAGGAACCCTCAGCCTTTTAAAGTATTGCAGAAGAATGACCTCTCCCAGGGCTCCAAAAAGACGCCATTGTTAGGGTAATGCTGTGCTGATTGAAAGAGGGAATGTTGGGGTAATGTAGGGTAATGCTGTGCTGATTGAAAGAGGGATGGGGGTGGATGTCCATCTACCAATCTATCCATCTATCTATCCATATCTATCCATCAATCTATGGGATCTAGGCAGAGAAAAAGACACGGGCATGTACACGCAAACACACAAAAAAGTATACGCACGCACTGGCAGGCACAAAGTGCATGCGCACGCACACACACACACACACACACACACACACACACACACACACACACACACACACACACACACACACACACACACACACACACACACACACACACCTGTCCTCCGTTGGTGGTGGAGAAGATCCTCATGATGCCCCCACACTGCTTGACGTACCAGAGGAACCAGAGGGCCGACACCTCGTGGGGCTCTGACGTCACGTTGACGTTGACGAACAGCGTGGCGAACCGCCGGGCGGTCCTGAGGGGGGGGGGGAGAAGGTCAAAGGTCAGCTACTCCGTCTATGAGTGTTTGACGTATTTATCAATGGAGACGTGCAGCGGTTTCACGTTCACGTTGTTAAGGACCAAGTCTGTGTATAATGTGCACGTGTGTATGAATTCACGTGTATTTCTGCGTATGTATTTGTACGTATATATATATGTATATGTAGGTATGCTATATATTATGCACTGTATTTACTTAGCTTTAGAAAATATGTTTTGTGCTTCCAAGTGGGCAACTTTAATATTACATAATTATTTTTCAGGTATTAATTGCAAGTTTAATTTAAAGTAAAGGAAACAGGTAGTAGTTTATAATTATTGTATGATTTAATGAAAGGGGGTGGGATTAAACAAGCGTATACTTCCCACTCATTTTCAAATGTGTTGAGAAAAAAAAAAGGAAAAATAAAGCCTTGTCATTTGATGACATGTTTCTTGCATGTTTGAAATTACATTTTCAAATCAAATCAAATCAAATCAAGTAGGAGGAACAGGTACCCAGGTTCAATCTCAAGATGTCCGCAGCTCAATTTGCAGGCTTCGGGGCATCCGAGATCGAAACCCGGTACCTTTCGGCTGGGAGTCAAACACTACCACCCGTGACCTGCCCTGCCCCCAGGTCAGAGGTCAAAGGTCATAGGAGTGGATTTGGGATGTTCCCGCCCACTAGGCCGTGTGCAAAACACTCCCGATTGGCCGCGCAACGCCGGCGCTACCTTGTCCAGCAGATCTTCTTGAAGAGCTCCTCCATGGTCATCTTGTCCCACTCCTCAGCATGGGGGGCCTTCCAGGGGGCCTCCCGGGGAATCTGGCAACCGCAAAGCACAGAGGGCGACGTGAGAGAGACGAGACGTAACCGGACGTTTGATTTAATTCACAAAAAGGGCCCCAGAATATATGAACTATCAAATCGATATGGTTGGAAGCCATAACATAATTGCAACACAAGAGCAAGCATTTATGTCATGCAGTGTTCCTCGTATTAAAAGGAAAACAGCAAGAAGCTCGTTTTTGTATACTGGGATTTCCCTGTGGAGCGACCTGCCGCTGCATATTAAACAAAGCCAAACAAGGGCGATTTTTAAACAAACGTTAAGGCGGCTTTGTGGGAGGGTTGATGGTTCATGTTGAAGGGAGGGACTTTGAACCACGGGCATGGGGTGGCATGGGGGACTAGTGGGGTTATGTTGTTACATGTTGTTTTTTGATCGATTTGTTTGTTTCCATGTATTGTTTGTTTCCATCGAGGACCACTTTGGAAATCAGTGTTTTAAGTATAATGCTTTTAAGTGCTATCCTCTGGGATTACTGTCTTGTATATTTGATACTCATTGGGAGTTGTTTGTACTACTTAAATTCCTAATAAAAATCAAATCAAGGTAAAAACCAGTGAAGGGTTCAGAACAACAGAGGACACTGGAGGTGTGTGTGCGGAGGGAGCCGGCCGTGGCCTACCTCCTGCCCCATCTCATCCATCTTCTTGAACAGGTTGTTGAAGTCCATTAGCGCCAAGGGATTCCACATGGGCGGGAAGGAGCCCTTGAAGCCGCGGCTCTTTCCCTGTTGAGCACAAACGGGGAAAATAACCATCATCATCATCGGTGTGTGGGTGTCGTCATCGTTGTGTTCATCATCACCGCCGTTGCCATCAGCATTTACATCGTCGTCGTCATCGTCATCATCATCATCATCATCATACTTATGGTGCGTTCACATCGCTGGGAATTATGGGGGAAAACATTTTCGCAACGTCGGAAAGTTCTCGTGAACGACACCTCGTGACGCTCTGATGATTCTACTTCCGTTCGGCAAACTGGGGCCAGATTTTGTTAACAGAGTTGCCCAGTTGGTGACGTATGGTTTACGGAACATGAAAGTTTTGCTAATATAAAAGAATCAAGCATCACATCACATATTTTACTTTTGACTGACGTAACGGTCTGTTGGCATCGACTTTGCTCAGTTTTAAACGTTGTGTACTGGTAAACCAGCTCTGTTCTGTTTAGTTCTGACAGTTTTTTATTGGATAAAAAAAAAACCCTGCTGTGAAGAACTTGATGAGAAGCTCTCAGATTCCCAACGCGGTGCACATGAACGGTCGCTGTCGGGAACACGCGTAATCGTGAGTGTCATCACTGGCGAGCCGTCTCATTATCACCATGACCGTGAACGCACCTTTACACGCTACTACAGAATTACCATTAATAGTTCATAAATTAATAGTTCCTGACATTTAAACAATCTTATCTTTGCAAAGATTGACAAACACAGTTTCTAAATTGTTAACGCCCTTGAACTTCATTGACTTATTTCTCAAGCCAGCCAAAGATTTTACTGATGTAATTTGAGGTGAACCCAGGGCGAACAGAACGAGATTGGATAGCTTTTGAACCCATGGCAGTAAAGGTTTATAGGGGTATATATATAGAACATGAAGGAGCACATTCCGATGTGGAGATTTGAACAGTGTTGAGCTTTCCAAGATATTATCATCATTGTAAATGAAAGGTAGTGTTCATTTATTAGTGTGAACTCTGAAGTGTTCCGTGTTAGAAGTTCAAACCCATTAATTTAGCATCGACAAGACAATGGTCTAGACTCTTGTACAACCAGTTTCTTTGTACAGTGTCTCTCTCTACACACAAAGGCCTGTGCATTGGCCAGGGTGAGAGGGCTTACTTGTATATCGCTGATTGTTTATTTGCAAACATCTCAGTGGCTCTGTAAATGTGTTTGTTTGGAGACTTCAATGAAGACTAAATAAAGTCAGGTCATTTGGCTGCTGAATTACGTGAATCAAAACAGGATGTGTCAAGTAATATCGTGCCAGGTACCGGGCTCTTTGATCTGAGGAGAAACCCTCAGAAATTCAATTCATTGTGCCTTGGCTATCGTCTGGCTTTATGTGTATAGCTTTAACGAAAGAACCTGGTCATCCTTATCTTAAGCTCAGTAATGCCCGCTGCTGGAGATGGAGCAACAGGTCTGTCGCCATGGCGATGGTGGTGGAGCGAAATGACAGAGGCAGAGAGAGAGAGAGAGAGCCCCCCCGTCCCCCTGCCACCCTCTCTCTCTGACTCTTCCTGAATCGCTGATACCTGTTTCGGTGTTTAATATAAGGGCCCCCTTGTCTGGGCCTGACGGGAACACCTCATTAGTAAAGAGGCAGCTGCAGCCCAAACGGCGACATCTGTCTATTAGGCAGTAGTTTGCTGATAAGGGAAACCAGGCCCCGGCCTTTTCGGATCAAAGTCCGCTATAGAAAAGCTGATTAGCTCCACGGCTTGCATGGATGCTAACCCTAATTACGCAATGCCTGCGCCCCACGTGGGCCGGCCATGGGAACGTTATTGCTGCCGTCGTCGACATGGGAACCAGGGTCACGTGTGTGTGTGTGTGCTCCGTGATGTGGTTTCCCTTGCGGTGCATTTTGACGGAGAACACTACGCTACGCTCATGTGAAAGACCTGTTCTGTGTGTCTACGCATTAAGAAGGACGTTTTTGTAAGGGTGCGTCCAGACGGGTCCATACGGTGTCATTGTGTTGAGCTTGAACGGAATGCTGTCCGGGGCTATTGAATCACTTGATCGCTCCCACTCTGAACAAACACACAGTCGTACAAACCAGTGTGTACTTCATGGCGAATATTCCAAGTGAATAAGCTTTGTCAGTGAAATGGCAAGCGCTCCCGTGCCGTGCGTATGTTTTTAGCTTCAGATGCCAAAGCAATCAAAGGCTCCTCGGAAAATCATGATAGTGTGATAGTGTATTAACAGCTTGCTTGATTAACTTTATGCCGGGATATATTTTTAGATTGTTGGCCCACCTGTCTGTCGGCTGATCATATTTAGCTGATGAGGTAACAGGCGTGACAGCTGCCTCGCCCGTCCCCAGAAATATATGCCAGTGAAACTAAATGCTGATGAATAAAAAAACCTCTGCTAATTGTTCTACCAATATAGAGATAACACTACAATGGTATTAAACCAAAACCAGTGGACACGCTTCTTCTCACTCTAGAGTACTCACACATACATATCCCGAAGATGGACTCACAACGATCTTTACATGCATTGACAATCACAGACCATCACAGAGACAGAGACACACACACACACACACACACGCACGCGCGCACACACGCCTACACTCACACACACAAACATTTTTGACAGAACCAGATACAGTGTTTGATGAGTAATGCTGCCATGGAAACTGTGTGTGTGTGTGTGTGTGTGTTTATCTGCGTTTGCGTCTGTGTCTTGGAGCAAGTCCTCTGATGTGAATGTTTATGTGTGTGCGTCTTAGCAAAGAGGTTAGAGAGATGGATGTGTGGGGGAGGCCCCGCTTCACAAACAGACCGCCACTCTCACCAAACAGAAACATCTCTCTGGAGGCTACGTAGGCTGGGCTGCTAGTTTCTCCGCCAAAGCGCCAAACATACAACCCCCCCCTTCCCTAGCCTCCATGCTAGTAGCATTCCACACCCCACCAAAGCGGCCAGAGTCAATAATACGTTAAAAAACCTAGAAGTGAAAACGAGAAATGTAGAAATGTTCCCACACAATCTGCCCTTATTCCCTGCTCTGATTTAAAGTCACATGCAAAATCAAATGACGCCTGAATACTGTCTGTTCTGAATCAATATGGGCATTCAATGGAACAAGACGGCCACTGTTTTAATGAAAAGGATGTGCATTGTTGTAGCTTTGTGAATATAGTGAGTTGTTTGATAGGACTAGGCCGTACAAACCTGTTCCCGGCAGTAAGAAAGTAAAAGGAACGCAAACGTCAAATCCAACGTCAAAGTAACAGTTATTGAAACAGTCCGGTGGGCCTTGTTTCAGTTTGCTAATCCCCTACTCTGGCGCAGCGGTGTATAAGTAAGTTAGGATATATAGTCAGGGTATCCATAAGGCCTGAGCAGCTAATCGAATCCCCTAAGTACCGCCGCGCGGCAGGCTCCACGAGATACGGAGGCGAGGAGCAGGCGGCCCAGGAGGAGAGAGGAGAGGGCCTGCTGGGCCCGGCGCTCCTTCTAGGACTCTCCCCGTCTCCTTTCCACCACTCGGAGGAGCCAGAACCACATTAGGTGCCGACCGCGGGCTACGATCGGTATCTCCGGCTCACTAATGCTTTGGAGTGAGGGGGGGGGGGGGGAGCGGCTGGTTATGAACCATGGCATCTCCGTCCCACAAACACATGGATCTCAATGTAAATGATTACGCTTGATATCCTTTTGGTGATTGTAAATAACTAAGCCGTTTATTCTTCATTTGCTTCAAACAGTCACGCCCGCCAGCTGGAAAGTAAATAACATTGATATTTGTAATTATCTGAATTTTTTCGTATTCTTTCGTAACCCTCACACAAACCCCAAAGTTTTACTTTCTTAAAGGAGATGGACGTAAATGACACGGCCTGCTAAAAAAGGGCTAGGTTTAGTTTAGTGACCTAAAGACTAGTCTCACGTCTCCGTCTGTCAGCCCTCATGTCTGAGCAGACAGAGGGCATAGCCATGCATTTCCTGTAACATGGCCTGTTATGTACTGGAAGTGGTCAATTGTTATCATTGCAAACACCCAAGGCCGTCTTCTGGGAGTCTAATCCTATGTATCACGACATACTGGAGGTTGGGCTAAATCAAGAGCGACGTCCTACAGAGAGACAAGGAACCGCAACTGAAAACAATGCATGTCGTCCAAAATCGCATGGGTCCATATTTCCGGGCTACTCACGTTAATGTGGTGCAGTAGATCCTCCTTCTCGTTGATCTTGTAGGTTTCCACGCCGTATTCTTTAGCCAATCGGAACATGCGGTTCTGAGTGGGGCCGACGTAGGCCCCGCCCAGGTCAACATATTTGGTCTCCCTGTTCTGTGGGACGCAAAGGGAAAGCCAACACAAAACGTAAGCAGCTGTTAATAATTTGGCCCAAACTTTATTTTTCTGGCGATTTTTGCATGTCTTCTGTGTGTACCATACCCTGACGGTGAAGGTCCTTCCACCGACACGATCTCTGGCCTCCAGAACCAGTGGATTGAGCCCGCTTTCTTTCAACAGCTTGGCAGCACTCAGGCCTGTGGGAAGACCCAGAACATGGACTTAAAACACACACAGGTCAACTGTCACTGCAGCTTTAAGACAGGCATGTACAGAACACGTTCCACACACTGTTGCTGAGTGATTCACACTAAAAATAGATAAAGGAAGATCTCCAAACATGTCCAAACAACAATTTTGGAAAAGCTTGATGTCGGTAAGATAAACGTTTGTTGCCATTACCTCATGCACTTAACTGTGACTAAAGCCAATTCCTTAGGCATTCCATGGCTGATGTTAGCTCGGGTGTAACAGTTTAAGGGAAGTAGCTTAAGTTCAGAGCATGTATCTGGAATCAAACAGTAACACACTGAATGCCGCTGAATATGAAATTCTTTTTAACCAGAAAATACCTCAGAAGTTTTAGTTTTAGGTTGCTTTCACACCTTTGGTTGTAATCTAATCCTGAAGCGTTTCCCTGTACAGTTCGGTTCACTTGGGGTTGTGTAAACGCTCATTTGAACTCTGGTGCGGAGCAAACTGCTGAAAAACAGGGGTCTGTGTCTGCTTCAAAGTTGACTGTGGTTCGGTTCGCTAGAAATGGGAATAGGAGCCGACCAAAGTGTAGATAAAAAAACAATGCAATTCTGGGTTGAATGTAGGACAATATCCCGCCCAAAAGAAATATGATAAACATATATTCAGCCAAGTATACGCAAACTTTGGATTAGAAGACGTGGTTTAATCAGGAGGTTAACACGTAAAAAGATGGTCGAACAACTATAGAAAGCATATACAAAATCATTTTTTGCTTTGCCTCTAAAAGAAAACCTCAGGTGTGAAAAGCACCCTGATATTTTGAAACTCTTTCTCTTTTCAAAGAGCCGGTGGAATTACAGCACTGGGGAATCATAGTTTGGGCTTAACTGGCTCTTTAAGAGACAGAGCGAGCGTGAGGAGCAGGGAGCTGAATGCTTTCCTAACAGAGCGGGTCCACGTCTGTCCCCTCTCACACAGACCTCGGCCAAGCCGCTGCCTTTACTGGAATTCAATTTAACTTTCGGGGAATAGTCCACAAAACATGGGTGCACACGGTTTTCCTAACCCACACGCGATCAGATACCGTCTGAAGCGCTCTGGCTTGTGTCAGCCCTGCCCCCCTCTCACTCTGAAGCTGGAGGACATAAAGGAGACAGAGGGAGAGGTAGAGAGAGAGAGGTAGAGAGAGAGAGAGAGGTAGAGAGAGAGAGGTAGAGAGAGAGGTAGAGAGAGAGAGGTAGAGGTAGAGGTAGAGAGAGAGAGAGAGAGAGAGAGAGAGAGAGAGAGAGAGAGGTAGAGAGAGAGGTAGAGAGAGAGAGGTAGAGAGAGAGGTAGAGAGAGAGAGAGAGAGGTAGAGAGAGAGGTAGAGAGGTAGAGGTAGAGAGAGAGAGAGGTAGAGAGAGAGAGGTAGAGGTAGAGAGAGAGAGAGGTAGAGAGAGAGAGAGGTAGAGAGAGAGAGGTAGAGAGAGGTAGAGAGAGAGAGAGGTAGAGAGAGAGGTAGAGAGAGAGAGGTAGAGAGAGAGAGAGAGGTAGAGAGAGAGAGGTAGAGAGAGCGAGGTAGAGAGAGAGAGGTAGAGGTAGAGAGAGAGAGAGGTAGAGAGAGAGAGGTAGAGAGAGAGAGAGGTAGAGAGAGAGAGAGGTAGAGAGAGAGAGAGAGAGAGAGAGAGAGAGAGAGAGAAGAGAGAGAGAGAGAGAGAAGAGAGAGAGAGAGAGAGAGAGAGAGAGAGAGGTAGAGAGAGAGGTAGAGAGAGAGAGGTAGAGAGAGAGAGAGAGAGAGGTAGTGCGACAAGCAAGACAGAGAGAGGGCTGGAAATAGAGGTGGAAGGAGACAGAGGTAGAGTGAGGTAGAGAGAAGTAGAGAAGTTAAGTGAGGTGGAGAGAGAATGGGGTTGAGATAATTAGAGAGAAAGAGAAAGAGAGACGCAAGAGGTGGCGCAAGAGAGAAAGAGTGGGGGTGGGGGGGTGGGGGGGTGGGTGGGGGGGGGGAGAGAGGGAGAGGGAGAGGCCTCCCATCTGTGTAAATGTTTTCAATGCCCCGGCCCTACTCACTCTCTCTCTACCTCTCTCTCTCTCTCTCTCTCACACAACCCCGACCTCAGATGCTCTAAAAAAAAAGGGCTAATGTTGGTTTTAAGACCAACTATGTATCGCTCCCTATCCCCTCCTTCTTAAATCTATCCCCGGCACAGTGTTTTTTCGTGGCTTTTTCTTTAATTGTTATGCTGCCATCCCCCCTTGTCCACCGCCCAAGCTGGAGAAAGGGGCACATTGAAATTCAGCCCTGGAAGGCAACTGAAGGCTCTGAACGTGCAAAACAACCAATCATTGGACCCGGAATGAGGAGTCTGTGGCGCGTGACGAACAGCAGCGTTCATACGATGCGTGTCTCGTGCCGGTATTGGGAGACTACGCGGCCCAACTGAGCAGCGTCGGGTCGGACGTTGAACAATGGTCTACAATTTTTTGCATCCAAGATTAGACCCGTGCTTTGTATTCTTTGCTCCATACGATACAAATGTACCTAGATAGAAGATATTTGACTCTGATGAGCCTAGAATCATCCTAGCAGAACATACCAGGAGACACTGAGATACATAGTGCTGGTCCCCCATGGGAAGGGATCCCAAGCTTGCACATTACGTAACACACACATCAACAAGTAGACCCTGTGCCTTCTAGCCCCTGGTCGGTCACTGCGCGGGACAAACCCCTCCCCAGGCTAAACTCCTAATCACCGGGAGGGACTTTAAAGTAAACGACGACCAAAACCAAGAACGAAAAAGAATGTTGGTGAAGGTTGGTTTCGGAAAAATGTCTCTCATCAATAAACACTAAGTTTCCTATACAGAACACAGGAGAGAAGGAGAGTGTTTATCCGTGGGGTTTAGCGAGCGGTTGCTGGCTGTCTCTCCGTTCCTGGTCCCGGCACGCGGAGTCCTGGTGCCAGGAGTACTGCTCACAACCAAAAGGAGCTCTTGAATGATTTCTTCCATTGGCACACTCATACCAACGGGCCTCCCTAACGTGTGGGTGCGGCCATTTGATATACAGTTTCTGCATGCGTATCCCCCCTCCCTTCCTTCCTTCCTTCCTTCCTTCCTCCACACTCGCTTCCTCACCGTCTTCCTCTACTCCTTGTGCTCTAACATTGCTTCTCCCTGGCGCTGCAACCTCCAGGCTGGAGATGACCTAATTATCTTGTCTCCTGGGTGAGGTTGTTAAAGGGTATCGGAAGGGGGGGGGGGGGTGTGGCAAAGTGTGTGTGTGTGTGTGTGTGTGTGTGTGTGTGTGTGTGTGTGTGTGTGTGTGTGTGTGTGTGTGTGTGTGTGTGTGTGTGTGTGTGTGTGTGTGTGTGTGTGTGTGTGCCATGGCATTTGGTACATGGTTGGGGTTGGCGTCTGGCCTGGCTCTTGGCACGTTCCAGAGTGTTTATGTGACCTGTGAGGGCTTTGACCAGAAAACTATTGTTTACTATACCTTTCACCGTGTGCATGCACACACACATAATACACACACACACACACACACACACACACACACATACACATACACATACACACACACACACACACACACACACACACACACACACACACACACACACACACACACACACACACACACACACACAAGCGTCTTCAGGTAAGCAATGTGTGTGCATGGCATCTACCGTGTCAATACAATGTGCTGATTGCAAGGAAATCAGAGGGTGTCGGAGTTTCCCTGATAACAGTTATTGTGCTGGAGCATCTAAGTGTGTCCTTTGTGTCCACGACTGGTTTTTGGTCTCTATAGCGACAATGAAAGAGGCAGCTTTTTGAAGCCCAACTCGACAACGCAAAAAAGAAAATTGCACGGATTAGGCCAATCTTCTCCATGAGTAGAAACCAAAATAACGCTGAGCTTTGAAACAATACAAAGCCACAGTTGGCCTGTGTGTTCCTCACAAACTTTCACAACACACACTCACTTCCCTAATCCACTCTCTCTCAACGCTCCGAGCCACTGTCCAACCTCAAGCATGTGACACAGCACCCGCAGTGTACGGACAGTCAATAATTATTTGAGAGGCAGTTTTCTTAGGTCACGCAGGGGCTGAATGCACCTGGATGACACGTCACCAGGGACAAGCTGTTCCCCAAAACATCTCAGAGAGGAACCGGACACTAATCAGAGCACAATCAACACTGGACGCGGTCGGCTTCCGGAGGGGGAACTGAAGATCGCTCATCAGCTGAGATCGGGCTATGATTTGGATTCTCAGGAATTACCAGCAGCTGTGATCAAAATCACTGGTAGCTATCGCAAACGGTTCTGACAGTGTAAACGGTCATAATAATATAATAAATGTAAATGTAAATATAATTGTTTTTCATATCTTATTTTGGTTCTGAACTCATTAGAGAGAGACTCAGACAGAGAGCGAGAGGAAGAAAGACGGAGAGAGTGTGTGTGTGTGTGTGTGTACGTGTGAGCGACAGAGAGACAGAGAGATACAGAGAGACAGATAGACATAGAAAGATAAAGATAGAGCGACATGGCAAGGGAGAGAAAGAGAGAGAGAGAGAGAGAGAGACAGAGAGACAAACCAGTGGCCACACGGTGTCAGATCATTAGAAATTTTATTTTTGTCCCTGAGGAATTAACGCACGAGGGGCGACAAACAGTAAATGGAAGAGCATTCAGCCCCCAGTCAGGCGTCTGCCAGGCTGCGTATTGATCTGCAAGACGAGGTCTTTACGAGATTCTCCACAATCACATTTCCCGTCTCCCGTGTTTTCAGGAACGAGCCACTTATTGGCCAACGTCCACAGCAACCCGATTGAATAACGATTAATTGTCTTTTAAATTTGTAGGTGTGTGTGTGTGTGTGTGTGTGTCCGTGTGTGTGTGTGTGTGTGTGTCCGTGTGTGTGTGTGTCCGTGTGTGTGTGTGTGTGCGTGTCCATGTGTGTGTGTGTGTCCGTGTGTGTGTGTGTCCGTGTCCATGTGTGTCTGTGTGTCTGTGTGTCTGTGTGTGTGTGTGTGTGTGTGTGTGTGTGTGTGTGTGTGTGTGCACAGATGATGTGTTCATGATGCGTGTGCGTGTGAAATAAATGTGTGCAGAAGACGACAATAAATAAACAGTAGTAACCAGGTTGCTTTGTTTATTTATTGCCTAAGCCTGACAGCCATATCAGGTTTGAAGGTTGGGTCTGCGTTGTATAATAGAGAATAGTCTATAGGTTATGATACTGCATTTAATACAATGGTCACCCTGGCAAAAGGGTCCCCTATTAAAGGATCAGGTCTGCTTGAAG